>NW_015554362.1:925218-934571 GCF_001515605.1 Sinocyclocheilus anshuiensis
TCCACCCTTCCTCCAGACTCTAGGACTTTGGTTTCCAAATGAAATACAAAACTTTCTCTCATCTGAAAAGAGGACTTTGGACCATTGGGCAACAGTCCAGTTCTTCTTCTCCTTAGCCCAGGTAAGACGCCTCTGACGTTGTCTGTGGTTCAGGAGTGGCTTAACAAGAGGAATACGACAACTGTAGCCAAATTCCTTGACACGTCTGTGTGTGGTGGCTCTTGATGCCTTGACCCCAGCCTCAGTCCATTCCTTGTGAAGTTCACTCAAATTCTTGAATCGATTTTGCTTGACAATCCTCATAAGGCTGTGGTTCTCTCGGTTGGTTGTGCATCTTTTTCTTCCACACTTTTTCCTTCCACTCAACTTTCTGTTAACATGCTTGGATACAGCACTCTGTGAACAGCCAGCTTCTTTGGCAATGAATGTTTGTGGCTTACCCTCCTTGTGAAGGGTGTCAATGATTGTCTTCTGGACAACTGTCAGATCAGCAGTCTTCCCTATGATTGTGTAGCCTAGTGAAACAAACTGAGAGACCATTTTGAAGGCTCAGGAAACCTTTGCAGGTGTTTTGAGTTGATTAGCTGATTGGCATGTCACCATATTCTAATCTGTTGAGATAGTGAATTGGTGGGTTTTTGTTAAATGTGAGCCAAAATCATCACAATTAAAAGAACCAAAGACTTAAACTACTTCAGTCTGTGTGCATTGAATTTATTTAATACACGAGTTTCACAATTTGAGTTGAATTACTTAAATAAATGAACTTTTCCACGACATTCTAATTTATTGAGATGCACCTGTACTCTACTACTACAATGAACTTAATAGGAGAAATCACAGCAAAATTGCACTTTTCAATTAAAAAACACTGATGTTAACTAGTTTACAGTAATTCCTTTTATACACTACCATTTGAAAGTTTGGAATATATATATTTTTTTTTTATAATGTCTCTTATGCTCGCCAATAAAATGCAGTAAAACAGCAATATTGTTAATACTGTTAGTTATTACAACTTAAAATAATAGTTTTTTGTTGTTATATATATATAAAAAAAAATATTATATGTTTTTACTGCTTAATATTTTTGTGGAAACTGTCATAAATTACCATTCAAAAGTTTGGGGAAAACACGATTAAAAAATAAGCAAGGACACATTAAATTGATCAAAAGTGAAAGACTTTTATACTGTTACAAAAGATTAAACTAAATAAATGCTAAACTTCTATTTATCAAAGAATGCATCATGATTTACACAAAAAACATTAGGCAGCAATGTTTTCAACATTGATAATAACAATAACCACTATTATTTTTTGAGCACCGATAATAATTGACAATAACTGAGCAGTAAATCAGCATATTAGAATGATTTCTGAAGGATCATGTGACACTGACGACTGGAGTAATGATGCTGAAAATTCAGCTTTGCATCACAGGAATAAATTACATTTTAAAACATATTCAAATAGAAAACAGCTATTTTAAATTGTAATAATATTTCATATTATTTCATAATATTTCTTGGAAAAACATTTTTTAAAAATCGTAATTATTCCAAACCTTTGACCGGTAGTGTATATTTTTTCATTTTGATATTTTAAGTGCTGTTTTTTTTTTTTTTTTATTAGCATGCTGTGCTTTAGCTGTTTGCAGAGTTAAATCCTCTCAGAAAAGCTGGGTCTTTAAATGTATCCTCTTTAAAGCACCGCAGCAACAGCTGTACACATTCCCAAAACCAGCCTAATTATACAGGGCTTTTCGTTAAGACCAATCAGTCGTTCAGGCAGCCCACCAACTAGCCAACTTTAGAAATATGTTGTTTTGCATTTGGTATAGCTGCTGTGGATGTTACTGAGATCGACTGACTTGCTTTAAAAAAGGGCTTTGACTGAACTCAAAGAGAACAATTGGTTATATTCCCTATCCCATTATTGTGAGAAGGGATCCAATGGTGTGTGTCCGTATCGACAGGGGAGGTAATGGCCGTGGGCAGGTCTAATCCGTCTTACCCTCGTAGGTGATGTGGAAACCGGGTTTGTTCTGCGAGTAGTCGCTGTGAAAGAAGAAGCTGGTCTCGTGGGTCGTGCTGAAGAAAGATTCTGGAACAACGGGACCACTGAATCTATCGATCACCGAGCCCGAGTCTAGTGTCCCACTACGGACTTCAAGGTAGTCATGCACAGCTTCCGTGGAGAAGTTGAGGAATTGCAGGTGAATCCCTGGATCGTAAACAATAGGAGGAGAGATATAGTACATTTCAACAATGAGATACCTGAAGGTAAACTTTAAAGTTCAAAATAAAGTTCAAACAAAACAATCCATGACTTGCAACTTCAAGAAACACAAGAAAAATACAACTGAAAAGTTACAGGATACAGACCAAAGCCAACAGGAAGTTTAACTGTCCAGTAGCAGTCAAGCCCACTGGGGTAATTTCCAGGAAAGCCGGGACTTAGGATGACTCCATTCAGGTCCGACAGGAATCCCCCGCACTCGGCTTAAAAGACAAGAGCAGCCATGCACAGAGTCAGTGAAGATGGCATGTACAGTATACTATCTCTCACACAATGCAACACCGGGAACGAAAACTCAATGGAACATTAAGAAATTATCAAATAGATATTCATCAAGTCCAAACTCCATTACGGAATCTAGTGATATGCAAAATGAACTCATTTGCACATATAAGAAAGCCTTGTGTTCTTGGTACATATAAATAACAATGCAATGATGTGCAATAAGTAATGCTTTCAAATGCTAATGGAATAAATGTGTTCATTTTGAGGTTGGGAGAAAATGATACATGGGTTATGTTTTCTCATAATGACTTTTTAAATGAACACCACCAGAACTCGCTGGGATTGAAAGGCCAATATTGAAGCAAGTAAGTATATCCCCTTGATTTTACTGTGTGCACATGTCCCTGTGTGCTTGGTTGTGTTTGCATTCCTCTTATTGGCAAACGTGTAATGAATGGCCTCTTGGACTCACCGTGTCCATTTACCCTACTTTAGAACAGCAATTGAAATGTCAATAGTTAACATTGAATCTTCTGTTTACACTGCAGGAGCTCGGATCAAATAAACTTCAAGTGTCACTCTTCAGCCACAGCCGTGCCGAACGCCACCAATCGGAGTCTAAATTAGATTGAGCTTTACTTTTTTATCTAAATTCAATTACTGAATTTAAAGAAGAATTAAAAAGAAATAAAATTTGAATAAAAACAATAAATAAATGAAATGATTTCAATGTCGGTTCAGTATTAAAAACATATCACACAAACAAATCATGCACCTTATATATTTGCATTAACATAGATGATCAAAATCGTTAATGTCTATAAAGGTGATGTTTCGATATTCTATGGTCGGTATGAAACAGCTGCTACAATGAAATCAAATCAGAAGAAATAGCACATATTCAGCATTCTAAACTCAACTGAGCTTAACTTTTAAATTCAAATTAAAATGGAATGAAATTAAATCAATCAAAAAATAAATTACATGTTACAATCCACTCAGCAGCATATTTGCAAAAATGTTTGATGATATAAACAATGAATTTCTGGAATTGCAGACATTTGATGGACCCGAGCTAACATTGTCTTTTTATTAACTAATGTTAATAAAAAGACAATGTTAGCTCGGGTCCATTAAATAGTTTTAAAAGACATGACTTTTGATTTTAATAATGACATTTTATAGTACTGTATAGCAATATTAAAGTCACTTTTTACGTTTGTTTTAATGGTACTGGAATTAAAGAAATACTTACAATTGCATACATTTACAGACATGTCAGAGAACATCTTTTAGAAGTAAACTATAATGAAGTAAACGATGCATAATAACTATAATGAAGTAAAGTGCATCCTTTTTTCATTGTTGCACCAGCAACATGCATTAGTGGACTGGATGAACAGCATTAGCTAGATGGCCAGAAACTTGTGAGCGATGCTGTTATAGCCGCAAGAAATCATGAGACATGGAAGAAGGGTTTAAGGCTAATAGATTTCAACAAAAGAGAAAATGAAAAAGACTGAAGATTAGACCGACTAGGACCTCAAAGATCTAGCCTGAAGAAAGCTTTTTCATAGTCCATTTGATTAAATAGAGCTCTAACAGACCATTGGCTGATCTCTCTACACTTGGTGATGAAACAGCTGCTACATTGAAATCAAATAAGATGAAACGGCACAAACTCCTCAACTAACAGGAACATAAGGTTGTTGTGAGACACTAATTTGAAGAATTGCGATTACGGAGAAGTAAAGCAGTGGTAATGCTCTCATTGAAAAGGCCAAATGGGGAGAAATGACTGCTAATAAAACATACCCAGACAGAGGGGCGCTGGGTAGTTCCATCTTCTGACAGGCCCCGGCATGCAGGTTATATATGCACTTCCCTGCAACGAGTGGAAATGAAGAAAGATATTGACTTTTCCAAGAAGCTCTCACCAATTCCGAAGGAAGATGAATCACTCATAGGACATGTATCATTCAACGTGCTCTTCCACGTACGACATGAGAGCAAAAATAACAAAGCCTTGGCACTGTGAATGAATCTAATAAAGCACACAGAAGAACAGAAAACCAAATGCTGAACTGGTGCTTCTTCAACTATGGGCACCTCTGAACATTTCTTCTTTTTTTTTTTACACAAACATTCACTAGTTTATCTATTAACGTCCAACAGTATATACAGTATACATGCATCATAAGAGAACTCTGGTGAAAATTATATTTTACACACGCTGCAGCTAATTTCACATAGCATGCATTTTATGCATTCTAAATACACACAATAAAATAATATATTTTCACACATTTTGCATTATTATACAAAATTGCAGCAAGGTATAAATCACATTGTGAACATGCTAAGGTTAATTATAATCATAGCTATTGTTTCATGCATTCTAAATACACACAACTAAATTATAATTTATTTTTTTTTTGCATAATTTTATAAAAAGCAGCTACAAAAATGACATTTTGAACATGCTAAGGCTATATTATAAAACCTATAATACTTTTTTATATATATTTTAACAAAATTACAACTAAAAAAATATGACATTTTGAACATGCTAAGGCTAATTTCATAACTAGTGTTTCATGCATTCTAAATAAACAACTAAATGTTCATTTTCACATCTTTTGCATAACTTAATTTTGAACATGCTAAGCACATGCACCCTAAAAAAACACAAATAATATTTTTATACTTCTTGGATAATTTTACAAAATTACAGACTGGAAATGACAGAATTTTTTCTTTTTCTTTTCACACATCACATGCATCATATTGTGTCTCAAGCTTTTCAATGACAAAAAATAACAGCTTGGGGGAAAACGAGGGAAAAAACTAAAAGAGAGTCGTAATCATTTTCACATGAAAAATACTGAAATGCTGAATTGTTTAAATGATCATAATTTTAAAAATCTCTGTTGATATTCCACGATGCATTTTGAATATTTTAAGATGAAAAGTCTTGGTCTGGTACAAGATTAAAAACAACAACATCTACACTTAAAAAGCATAGCAAAAATAAACAAAGTCATAGGAAAAAAGACATTTTAATGCATCCTTCAAAAAGAAAAACAAAAGTTAAACTAAAAATCAACCCCTGGGACATACGAGTGTTCGTAATTGAACAAACACCGTTTGATTGAATGTCACATTCTGAAAGATGTTCTGAAAGTCAGTCACCTGTTTAACGCACTGCCAATTACACAAGCAGCAATGGCGAAATGCCAAAATGAGCAACCAAAAAGCTTTTTAGAACGAGTGCAAATGAGCATTTGAAGCTGAGAGCGCTAAGCTATCACTGCCATATTATGATATGAAATCGCCCACCTTTAGAGTGTATCCTTGTTCACAGTGGAACGAGACAACATCACCCACGAAGTAGCGGTCGCCCACTTTCACACCGTTGCTGGGGGTTTGAGGTTCTGGGCAGGAGTCCAAACCTATTGCTTAGGACACAGGAAACTCTCTTCATTTGTCAGAATGTGACTGTTCCCCAACACAAATGGAAATTGATTTGCGTTTACACTGCGAGATGCAAAGGAGCCCCGCGAGAGAAATGAGTCATAACAAATGTTGCTTGATTCATGTTGAGGTTAAATTTAATTCATTTGCGGTCGCCTGTGGCAGGGCTTCCCAAACTTTCTTTGTTAGCTGAACCCCTTTGACATCGAATATTTTCTTGAAGTAAACCCTGAGATTTTAAGTTTTTAAGTCACATGTTTACAGTTCTCTGATGTTGGTCAATGGTCAAATGATATGCAGGAAAACAAATAAAACACATTATGTTTATATGTATATAGACTATAAATAATATGTTTTATTTTGATTGTTTTTTATTAAATTATTTATTAACAGTTTAGGGCTGTCAAAAAATATATTGTGGTATATATCGTGATTGCAATTTGAACTGCGATATAATGATTACTTCAGTGATATTAATAATAATACAATTGTTTTTACTATTCATATTTTTTATCTAATTATAAAAAAATGAAGAGAGAAATATACAATTTTAATAATACAATTGTGCTTAATAATAATAATAATAATAATAAAAATATTTTATTTTAAACAGAACTATGGATGCTTTTTTTTCTGCCACAGAATAAAAAAAAATAAAAAAATAAAAATGGCAATTGCAACATTTTATCTCACAATCATTTCACAATCATTATCATTTTATCTCACAATCCTGAGGGGGAAAAAAAATCAGAATTGCAAGACATAAACTCAGAATTGTGTGATATAAAATCGAAATTCTGATAAGAAAAGTCATACTTATGAGATATAAACTCGCAATAAAAGTAAAACATGTTTCTGCCATGAAATAAAAATAAAAAATTGAATTGTGGCTTTTTATCTCACATATAGTGTTTTTATCTCTCAATTCAGATTTTCTTCTCAGAAATGTGAGTTTACGTCTGAAGTCAGAATTGTCAGATAAAAAAAAAATTCTGTGGCAGAAATTAGCTTCCAGTTTTGCAAGTTTATCTCTTGCGATTCAGATTTTTTTTTCTTGCAATTATTAGTTTAAATCTCACATTATATCTGACTTTTCTTCTGATTTTTAGTTTATGTCTTGCAATTCATTTGGACTTTTTCATCATATTTATTTATAATTTCATAATAAATAAAAAGTTTATATCTCACAATTACGATTTTCTTTTTCTCACAATTTGGAATTTGTTCTCAGAATTACAAGAAAAAATTTGGAATAGCGAGGGAGAAATAAAATGTCTAAATTGTGAGATATAAACTCGAGATTTAAATAAAACAATCAGAATTGTGAAATAAAATTCACATTTATCTTTTTTTTTTTTTTTTTTAAGCTTCCATAGAAAACCGTGTATGTGAATGGTATCCAGTTATCATCTACTTATAAAATAGGTTATTTTGCATTTTCAACCTACAGTTTTGTGTTAAAGTATAGTTTTGGTACTGATCAAATGATGTAATTGTTGATGCAGTACAGTACATTACATCATATTTGACTTCATTAGAGGTTTTCCGTGAATAATTACTTACATTTTGATCACTTGGCTTTAGGGGATGTAAAATCTAGCACATGAGTCATGTTGACTGCTTTTATGATTATTTTTGAAGAATATCCTGACCATTCTTTTCCATACACAGAAAGTCAAAAAGTATTCCTTTACTATCATTCTTTTACCATACATTCACGTTCTGTTCAAACCCATTAGTAGAGCTCGATGTTGTTTGTGTGCCCTTCAGGTGGGATATAAAATGTCACAAGAATTTAATTGGAATGTGGGAGGAGAGAAACCTGCTTAATTGTAGGTTCAGATGAATTGAACGCTTCATAGGGATTGTTAATTATACAAAATACTGTATGATTAACTGGCATTTAGACACTTAGAATGCCTACGCAACCACACATTCTGAACAAATCACTAAAGCCATAGGAAACCGTGATTTGTGGTCTAACTGCAGAAGTGAACAGTCATTATACCTGTATATTCCAAGTGAAAACCAGCTCCAGAAATGCTCATGTCAGTCTGAAAGGTGAGGAACAGGTTGTTGGACGTGGTGTTCAGCAGGGGTGGAATCGTGGTTCCTAGAGGAATTTACATTAGAAAATAATTTTTATTTGCATGACAGGCATAACAGCGCATTGTTTCTTACAGCTCTCTGCAGTCAATCCTGGTAGGACTGTGACATTCCTTCACGAGGCTTCTACGGATGTCATTCAGCTCTGTCATGACTGTCAGCGGCTTTATCGAGTTGCTAGGTCTACAGATGCAGTGGTGTCGCCGCTAAAGTTGGGTCACACCTCGCCACGGTCCACCTAATCGTTGCGAAATTACAGCTGGGCACACAACAAGACAGATCAGACCTATTGCAGTTTTGTGAACCTGCGGTGTGATGCTCTGTAGCCACTCTGGAATCTCGATGATGGGCTATTTGTCGAGCGGCCGCTTGACGTTCAGTGCTAAAGAGCTTGTGACGAATAGAGGCAGGCATTACACGTGCAGCCTTAACCTCAGGGGGAATTTAGACCGAGGTGGTCCCATATTTCCCACCGGTGACACCACACGAAGAGCATCAAAGCATATTTTGTCCACGGCCATTTCACCTTCTTTATGCATGAGGCGTCTCAATCCCATAACTTCCTTTAATCTTTCATTTGTCTTCTGAGCAGATTAAACTTCAAACTGTCAACAATACTTAATGCTTTGTCTGAGAGGGATGGCACCCACTAAGGTCAGCACATATTTATTTTGCTTTGTGTGGCTGACGCGGTTGAGGGGATACGCTGGCAAATAATTCATGTCTGTCTTTCACTTCTGAGGGCTCTGCCAATTCAAGTCATCAGCGCTACACTGATATCATTCTGTCTCCAACTTATACAAAGAGAAAACAAAAAGTCTGTAAAACTCTATACCAAGAGGAAAAAAGGCCTTTCTGAGCCGACAGACAGACAGACAGACAGACAGAGACAGACCGACCGACCAACGGTCAGAGAGATAGATAGATAGATGATAGAACTACAGAATGATAGAACTATAGACAGACAGACAGACAGAGATAGACAGATAGACAGATAGATAGATAGATAGAGATAGATAGATAGATAGATAGATAGAGGATGGATGGATGGATGGATGGATGATAGAACTACAGAATGATAGAACTACAAAAAGATAGAACTATAGACAGACAGACAGACAGACAGACAGAGATAGATAGATAGATAGATAGAACTACAGAATGATAGAACTATAGATAGAATGACAGACAGACAGACAGACAGATAGATAGATAGATAGATAGATAGATAGATAGATGATAGAATG
>NW_015554362.1:937186-945398 GCF_001515605.1 Sinocyclocheilus anshuiensis
GAATGACAGACAGACAGACAGACAGATAGATAGATAGATAGATAGATAGATAGATAGATGATAGAATGACAGACAGACAGACAGAATGATAGAACTATAGATAGAATGACAGACAGACAGATAGACAGGTAGATAGATAGATAGATAGATAGATAGATAGATAGATAGATAGATAGATAGATAGATAGATAGTGCAAGAAAAAACAAACAAATAAACAAATTAATACAAAAATGTAAATAATATAGAATTAAAATAAAATGAAATAGAATAAAATAAAATAAAATCATTCATTGCATTTATATAGCGCTTTTCTAAGGACTCAAAGCGCTTTGCATTCTGGGGGGCGGGGTTGGGAGGGGTATAAAATGGTTGAAAGGATATGGTAGCAAAATAATTAAAGTCTGTTTTTCACATCTGAGGGCTCTGCCGAAAAAAAAGGTTTGAAAACAAAAGTTATAAAAACAAACAAAACGAAACTGAAAAAAAGATAAAAAATAATGTAATAAGTAAAATAAATAAACAAATACATAAAATACAATAATGGTTGATAGGATATGGCAGCAAATAATTATTTCACTTCTGATGGCTCTGCCAAAAAAAAAAAAAATGAAAACAAGAGATATGGAAAAAGAATAGAAAAATAATGTAAAATAAATAAATAGATAAATGCTAACAGACAGAAAAAAAAATCAATTCTGAGGGCTCTGCCTTTTCGAGTCCTCAGCGCAGCACTGATATCATTCTGTCTCCTACTTATACTTATATCAAGAGCCTCACCAGGGAAACTCTGACACTCGGAGTTCACTCCTGCTGCTGCTTATAAAGCTGTTGATCCATGATATCCCACAACAGCTCAAATATTGATATGCTTTGGATGACAAAACAAATCTGTAGATGAAAGCCAGTCGGCATGAGGTCACAAAAAATAGTCTTATTTCGCAGATGTGATACATTGAGTTTCTTCAGACTGACTAGAGTGTGTAAAAACACCACACAACACCAGGGATGACTGCGCAACAGTTGTATTTGCAGAATATATGAAAGTCAACATGGTGTGCTTGGGTTATTTGGAAAAGAGTATCAAATTTAGGGAGAAAAACAGATGGTTTCCATCTTACCCGAATAGCTCCCTAGTCTTGGAGCATTGCTGTCGACACCATCGTAAAAGTCTAGTGAGTCCCAATTGTGTTCAGTGGAAAAAGTCACAACTGTTATCTACAGAAAAAAATACACAAAAATATTATAAAATATATAAAATACAGAATATTTTTATTTAGTTTTGAGTGAAATATGTCATATTTAAAGGTTAATTTTAATAAATAAATAAATATTGTATAAATATAAATAAAAATGAGCCATGGTCTGATAAGTATATAAATAAGTACAAATAAGTATATAATCATGCAATACTTTAATAGGCTTATAAATCTTTAAAATGGGGAGAAAACACCTCTCATCTCTTTTGTTGTTGACGTCAAAGGCTGTATATTCAATCAAATGGTGAAATCTGTCACTTGGTAATATGACTAATGCTAAATCAACATTAGGTCCAGTGTTTGTTCCATGTGTTTGGATGATGAATCACATTTATGCTGTTGTTTTTGTATTTACACAATTTTCCTCTTCAGTTTATATCATGTTAATAATTTTGCATATTGTTTGCCTAAGCAGTATAATGATAAAAAATCCTGGTACTTTGTTTGATGTCCAATGTAAAGCAAAACGAACTGAGAACCACCGCTGTACATTAGATATCAGCCATTAAAAACCAATATTGGTTAACCATTACTACATCAATAATTTTTTCCCCTGTATAACATATTGCATCACTATAAAATGCAGTATTACCTGCTCAAAACTTCAAAAGTTGTAAAGACTAGCAAAAATGTAATAGCGTATTCAACAATAAAGCAAAGCAGATAATAATTGGATTCCCTTGATGATATTTTTATCCCCCGGCAAGCATTAAGTAATCAAACACACTTCTACTAATCATAATCCACAATGTTTTTCAGATGACACTACAAAAAAAAAAAAATGTTTTGTCTCACTTGGATTCCAGTTCCCTCCGGCACAAAGACCTTCCAAACACAGTTCCGATGGTTGTCATAGGGATCGGGGTAACCCGGAGACAGAATGGTCCCGCGGCGCGTGGTCAGAACTCCTCCGCACGGAACTGAAAGACAGATTTCAGAAAAAAAGACTAAACATGGCACAGAGGCACAACAAACAAAATCAAGTAAACAAGGCCTTTCTGAGCCAAACGATATGGAAAGATAAATATATAATAAAATAAATAACTACAAAAATAAAAACAGATTACAAAGAATTGTGTGATTATGTAAAGAATTATAAAATAAAATAAATAATGAATAGTACTTAATAAATAAAATAAAATAATAGTATTTTAAGAGCACCTTAAGAGATATAAAGTATAGTCACACTCTAAAAAAATCCTGGGTTATTTTTTTAACCCAAATGCTGGGTTGAGCCTTTTGGGTCATTTTTTTGGGTTATTTTTTTCAGTGTTTGGGTAGTTTTTGACCCTGTCCTGGGTCAGACATAACAACCCAATGTTTGGGTAGTTTTTGTGTTACTCAGATCCTGGGTCAGACGTAACCCAGCGGTTGAGTTATTTATTGCGGGGATTTTGCGTCTTCTCTTCACGAGAGAGCAGTTCTAAGCGCCATCGAATTGATGCATTCTTCGGTAAAATACAGGTTTGTGTATATTTTATTTTATCTATAAAATCATTACTGTGCTGTATATCGTTCAATTTTATGCAGAGCAACATACAGGTGCGTGGTGTGAATCACCTTTAAGGAGTGTCGCGGTCTTTTCACGTGATGGAAAAGCCTGATGCTTTGCATAAAAAAACAATTTTATTCATAAAGATACAGCATATAATACTTTGGATGTTAAAACATGTCCTCAGAGCTGTTTATTGTATTGGCAGGTTATGGAGTCACAGCATGTTTCGGCTAGAGTGAAACGCAGGGCGGTGGTCCGTTAGCAGTTCCCTGCCGAACATGACTCCAGCTCGGGTACGAGAACCAGCGCCGTTACGGTGGAAACAGAATAACAGAGACTGGTCGATTACACGTGAATTACTTCTGTTTAATGTTGCATTTTTCTTCTAATGTTTGTTAAACGAGTTTAAATACAAGCAATATGTATAGCCTATTAAAAACGATATAAACAATGCTGTAAATGTTAAATAAAGGAAAATAAAGGAAGTTATCATGCAAACCAGTGGTTGTGTGAAGTACTTTAGAAAAGTTTAGAGGACTTAAGTTAATCGGTAAACATTATTTAATGTATGAAGAAAAAAATAAGATAGTAATATAGTAAAAATGAAAAAACCCAATTTGCTGGGTACATTTAACCCAAGATGGGTTCTGTCCTATATTTACCCAGCCCTTGGGTTAATAACAACCCAAATTGGGTTGTTTTTAACCCAGTGTTTTTTAGAGTGCAGATATAAATTTGACATGAATTCAACATGAAACATTTTCACAATCCATTTGAATGTTTTTTCAACACTAGAGAAATAAATCAAGTAAAGCCCTCTGACAAAAATTATGTAACAAATAAAATAAAGAAAACTAATAATATTAATAATAATAATGGTGAGTGACAAGCCAAAATGCTTTAAAAGAGCAATTTAAAAAACTTTTTTTATGCTGACTTTAAAGATGCGTAAAACATTGAGGGGATATCTGAACAACAACGACCACCACCACCACCAAAAGAATGCATTCTTTTTGTTGCACAACTACATTATTGATTACCTTGCAGCTACTGTATAATATTTTCTATTCTAAAACGAGCTGCATTCAAAAGCACTATGTGAGAACGGACTACTTTTAATGATGCTCTTGCTGAAGCAACCAGCCAACAATCAACTGGGTCGGTCCATCTTTACGTAACTCCAGCGAGATGTCATTACCAGGTGCAGATTTGAAGTATCACACATTTATGTTAATACATGTCGCGGCGTCTGCTTTAATCTAGCATGGACATAACGGACTAGGTATGCATTAACAAAAAGGCACCTTATTTTGCATGCATTACGCCCCGGGAATTCGAACAACTGCTTCCAGATCCAGTGTCCCATACGGAGTGGCCATGGCCACAATCTCTGAGACCTTCATCTTTTATATAGGCTTCATCCTGCTCTGCTTAAAACACATTATGCATTCATCATTTTCAATTATTCAACCTCGCACTCCTCCTATTTGAAGTTTCCTCTCATATTTCAGCCCACTGAAGGGAATCCTTTGAGCAGCAAGAAACTCTTATCTTCTGAAGAGTTATCAAGCTTAAGTGCAAGCATAATGATATTTTTGGTCACAGCCAGCCGACAGACACTTATTCAATCTATGTAAAACCGGACACTTGAGCAGATAAACAAAACTGGCTATTAAGACGGCATTTCAAGGTATATATATAAAAAAAAAAAATGGTTCACTCAAAAACAAAATTTGTCAATTTTTTGAACCCATATGACTTTCGTCTGCTGAGCACAAGAGGAATATAATGGGGGATGTTTTTTAAAGTTATGGAGGATAACAAAAAGCATCATTAAAATAACATTAAAGTAGTCTATATAAAGGAATCTATACTATATTCCAAGTCATGCAATACCTTTCCAATGCTGAACCGGCCTGAAATTAAATGACAATTTAATGAAAATGCAATGGACTTAACCATTGTGACCGGATTGTTGAGTTAGTAAGTAAATTATAGAGCTGAATCAGCTAAATTTGTGATTGAATCATTCAGACTGCTCTTGTGAACTGAATCAAAGAATCAAACTCAAAAGAATGATTCAATCACAAATCAGACATCCCTACTTTTTTCACAAACTGTGATGAATGCTTCCATTGAGTGGATGTCAATATTTTTTTTTATTGAAAAACCACTTGAGTTATAGATATAAATAGTAATACATAGTAATAGATATCAATCCATCATATGGCATCATAAGACTTGAAATTTAGCACAACAGTCATATGGACTGGTTTTAAAATACTTTTATGGTGTTTTTTGTTTACATTTTGCCCTATTATATTTGTATCATAACATGAAAAATAGTGTCCAACATAACAGTAAAAAAAGCAACTTTTCTGTTCAGCGGAATAAAAGAAAGTCATACAGGTTTGGAATGATGATATATTTATTTTTGGGTGAACTATTCACTTACATAAACCATCAAGACAGGTACAAACATTTTACGCTGGTCTCTGTTGGAGTATAAGTGAATGAAAAATTGCAAAACAATTCTGTAATCAGTATTTTTTTGTTGTTTTTCTGTGAAAACATTTAAACATCATTAAAATGAGAAACTTCTTTGAGAAGCTGCATTGCAAAAGATTATAATGTTTTCTTTCCACACTGGCAAATTGTTTTATCTGTTTTAAGCACAAGCATATTTTGTCAAATTTATGCTTAAAATGACAACAAAATCTGGAAACAGGGTAAGAAAGATACATTTAATTTAAGATATATTCACTGAAAACTACTTACTGATTTATCTTAATTTAAAGATGCTATTTGCCGGAAACATGACAAAATACTGATTAAGAAAGTGATTTATTGCACTAGATGCATTTATGCCTTCTTGGGAACTTGCAAAGCATAACCTTTTCATCATCAGTCAGTGACAAAGATACGTTACGAGTCCTTGGTATGTTAAATTACTGCTGATGTATGCTCACAATTACGGCATTGTGCTTTCTAATTGACCAGAAACACGTCATTTTAAATGACTTCAATTTTCCATTTTCATTAGCGCTTTCAAAACATTCAAAGCACACAAGCGTCAGCTAAGAACAAAAGCTGGGGGGAAAAAAAAAACACTAACTGGAATAAATTGAAAGGACGAGAAATGAATCTTCTGGCAAGCCTGACATTCTTTGTCACCTTTGGAGGGCTCAGTAAAGCTATTTTTATTTGCTTGTTGAGGCTTCGCCAGACATTGTGCTCAGCACCTTTTGTGTAGCTATCAATAAGCGCGAATCCTCTCTGGATGTTAACTACCGCAAGGGCGTTCTGTCTTCACAGGCAGTATTTGACGCTATCTGTCAAAGGCACTGAGGTGATCTGGAGGCCCGAGTCAATCACTTTGTTTTCAATCGCCAGGTGCACCTCCGGGCGGCACATCGTTGCTTTTGTACCGTGCAAAAAAAAAAAACTCACACATCAGTTCGTGCTTTAGCCTTTTCCTTCTTTATTCTCCCTTCGGTTGCCTGGAAGACCATGGTTAAATCTTCACAATTATTCAGTTGACTTCCATTTGGAGCACATCTATATTCCACAGGTGATGTCCCACACGCTCTCACGCCCCCGCTATAATCAAAAAGGTTTCCAGCTATGTTAATGTCATCATTAGCAGCCGGCGCTCAAAGAGAGGATGAGCACGTCGCTCGGGGCAGAAAGCAATTTCATGTAAATCAATGGAACGTGAGGAGACGCTACCATCAATAGAGTAACACACATGTGGGTAAAAGCTAATGTTAACACTTGATCATGGCTAGTACAAGTGTGTCGTTTGGTTTGCTAGCAATGCTAGACTCATGTAAGTTGTATGTAAGTTTAGTGTATGTCTTCATTTTGCTGGCTCTTTTTTTTGTCCATGGATGCACAGTAGCATTAAATTAATATTAAATTAAAATATAATGTTGTCACCCTATTTTAGATTAATACTCCAATTCCACAATTTTAATTATTACTAATATAATATAATTGCAGAATTATTAGCATCATTAGTAATAGAATAGAATAGAATAGAATAGAATATATTTTAGTAAAATAAATTACATTTCAATTTAGTTATTTTTTTTATTTTAGATAAGTAAATACTCAATATTAAATTCAAATGGCAAATTAAAATTAATGCTCTAATGGAAGAATTGGTATTTTTAGTAATATAATACGATACAATACAATACAATACAATGCAATGCAATGTAATGTAATGTAATGTAATTCAATACAATACAATAAAATACAATATAATTTTAATAAAACTATATTTCAATGTAATTACTATTTTATTAAAATTATTGTATTATACTTTTATAATCTTATTAACCTTTTTTTTTAGTTTTCAACTTTTAGATTAGTAAATACTAAATAAAATAAATTAAAATGGAAAATTAATGCTGTCACTCTAATTTAAAATAATGCAGAATGAATTTGATTTATTAGAAATATAATAAAATAATTTAATATTTTAATAAAATTTTAATGTAATTGTTATTTTAGATTAAATAATAGATATACTAAATTATATTATGAACAATATAATATAATTTTGAGATTGTAATTTAATGATTATTTTTCTATTTTAAATGAGAATGTAAATATGAAATATGAATAATACCTTGAAATATTACATTAAAAATTATTGTTGTCACTATAATTTAGATTACTGCTCTAATTGCAGAATTAGTATTATGCAGAAATAGTATTAAAATACCACTTTAGATAAATTAATAAAATATAACTATGATATTTTAATAAAATTAATAGCATTTTCTTTTATTATTATGTTAGATATATTAAATATACAAAAAAATAATTATTAAATACTAATTATTACATTAAGATTAATGTTCTAAATATATAATTAATTAGTATTCATCTCTATAGAGATATTTCCCAGTTTCAGTGTAGTTAGCTACTTTTTATACAGGTACTTCAGCACCAACGCTCGGCATTAGCAATACTACAGAAAGATTGCTATTATTACATCTTTTAAATACTAAAATGATGCCAATGATACCAGTGTTTCTGCAGTGCTGGTACCAACTCTATTCACCACCCGTGTGTGACTGACAGGTGACAGCAGACATGTCAAAATAGATCTGCCTATTATTATCCTTAAATCTGAAACTGAACCCGTGCCTCCCACATGTCAGAAGACTGTGTGCTAGGCCACGACATTAGCTGCTGAATAATGAGCATCAAAACATCCCAATAACAATGTGTGTGCATGTTATTTTAAGAATTATTTCAGGCGACACGGCATAAAGTGACAGAGGTGAATCCAGTAATGGACACATGGACCTGCAGCACCTGTGCAGAAAATGCCATAAAAAAATAATTACGTGGAGCAGTTACCAATAGCAACCCTGTGTGCAAAGCCCACACACTGTAAAAATGAATATAAAACTCCTGGTGATTCACTGAGGCTTTTCCCTTTAG
>NW_015554362.1:946323-952060 GCF_001515605.1 Sinocyclocheilus anshuiensis
ATAAAATTAATAGCATTTTTTTTATTATTATGTTAGATATATTAAATATACAAAAAAATAATTATTAAATACTAATTATTACATTAAGATTAATGTTCTAAATATATAATTAATTAGTATTCATCTCTATAGAGATATTTCCCAGTTTCAGTGTAGTTAGCTACTTTTTATACAGGTACTTCAGCACCAACGCTCGGCATTAGCAATACTACAGAAAGATTGCTATTATTACATCTTTTAAATACTAAAATGATGCCAATGATACCAGTGTTTCTGCAGTGCTGGTACCAACTCTATTCACCACCCGTGTGTGACTGACAGGTGACAGCAGACATGTCAAAATAGATCTGCCTATTATTATCCTTAAATCTGAAACTGAACCCGTGCCTCCCACATGTCAGAAGACTGTGTGCTAGGCCACGACATTAGCTGCTGAATAATGAGCATCAAAACATCCCAATAACAATGTGTGTGCATGTTATTTTAAGAATTATTTCAGGCGACACGGCATAAAGTGACAGAGGTGAATCCAGTAATGGACACATGGACCTGCAGCACCTGTGCAGAAAATGCCATAAAAAAAAAAGAATTACGTGAAGCGGTTACCAATAGCAACCCTGTGTGCAAAGCCCACACACTTTAAAAATGAATATAAAACTCCTAGTGATTCACTGAGGCTTTTCCCTTTAGTGGAAATAATCGATGATAACAGGTGTTACTGTCAGAGGTGCGGCGTTTGATTTACCCTCTTACAGCACCACCGCACAAGACCTCACAGAAGGGATGGATTTGATCATTTTCAGTTGCTAATTTCTAGGAGTTATAAATTGACACTTTTCAATGGTTATTAAAGGGATAGTTCACCCAAAAATGAAATTCGCTATTAATTAACTCACCCTCAGGCCATCCAAGAGGACTTTTATTGTTCAGTACAGTAGAAGAGTAAATATGATTTTTAGCTGAAACCGTGGTCCTTGGTGATTCATGAAATGCAAGTCAACAGCTACTGTCACTTGAGAGTCAAAAAGAAGCATATACAGGCAAGACCAAATTATTACCTGTGGCTCCTGACGATATATTGAGGCCTTATGAAGCGAAGCAATTGGTCTGTGCAAGAAACTAAATATTATTAACAACATTATTACCTGTAATCCAGAGCCTCAGGCAAACAGAGTTTGATTATTTTCATTGAACTGATACTTTCGTACAGTTCATTTCAATAAACTGGTTCAAATTAACTGATTCACCAGTTCGTTTACACAGTCACGCAATGATGTAACATATATGCAATTACATTAGTACAGCACCCAATAATGATGTGAAACGTGGATGTTTTAGGGGCCGTTCACGTCTTTTGAGCGCTCAAGTTCGTTATTTCGTGCTCATAATGGAAGCGACGTGGTCGTGACGCGCTAATTTTTTCCAGGCCACACCGCATCAAGATAAAAACATTTCAACTTTTCAGAATGCCGCAAGTGCACCGCGGGTCATGTGACAAGAACCAACCAATCAGCTTCATCATTTCCCGTAACAACATTGAAAGCTCAGCCAAGATGAAGGAACAGCTGATCATAGATGTACAGGGATAGTTATTTTTAAATAAATTTAGTAGCAGAGCTACTGCAAGCGATTTTTAGTGCTGCAAATCCATTTATCCTTTGCTGAAACTTCCGCGTCTTCATGGAGAGATCAGGTCATTGTTGCTTAGCAACAGCATACGCTTCCGGAGCGCAAGCGCCTGAACACTTTGGAAAAAAGCAGAAAGCGGCACGCCTAGCGTTTTCCACACGTTTTTAGGCGCGACATGTGAACGGCCCCATACGTGTCTAAAGCATGTAAAGTGAATAAACTTAATCAACTAACATTTTACATAAACCATGAAAAAGCATAAAAACGTTCGCCCATTCATTCAAGTGCTCAGTTCACGCATGTGCATATCAGCGGTCTTCAGTCCAAGTCGAACTGTTTCCTCGGTTCAGTGACTGTTGGAGGAACTGGAGCGCTGAATGAGTTAATTCATTATAGGATCAGATACGCCTGTATTTTGGCTCACTTTGAGTCAAGAATGACTGTCAGGCATCCAGAAGTGAGTTTAGATTGAGTAACTTGTAGATCTGTGCTGCTTGAGTCACAAACTGTTTCAGGTCGGTTCAGTCCGATTTGGTGAACTGCTTCAACTAGTTCACTAAACAGAACCAATTCAAAAGACTGATTCGTTTGTCAAACCGGGCATCACTCCAGACCGTTTGCCTGAGGCTACAGATTACAGGTAATAATGTTGTAAATAATGTTCAGTTTCTTTCATAGACCGATCAGTTTCGCTTCATAAGCCCTCAATATATCATCAGAAGCAACGGTTATTAATTTTGTGTTGCCTGATATGCTTTTTTTGACTCTCAAAGTAACGGTAGCCACTGAATTGAATTCAATTAATCACCAAGGACCACGGTTTCAGCTAAAAATCTGTACTGTTCTACTGAAGAAAAAGGCCACCTTGGGGTGAACTATTGGTTATGAATGTGAGGCTGATCGATACAGTGATTTTATCATTAGGAACATGCAAATACTCATTTCACATGTGAAGAAGCCATTTACTGTACATAGAAATCTTAAGGTAAGGCATCAAAAATAAATAAAACAAGCCAATTAATTCCAAGGATAAGAGTGAAGGTGAAAAATTATGATGAAAGGATATCAGAAGAAAAAGCACTATGATTCTGATTCTGTAATACAAAATCATGACTATTTGTGCTATACGCTGAGAAAATGATGGCGCATTGTTTGGTTGGTGAGAGAGTAAGGATGGTGGCTCTGCTTCTGTCACCTGTTGATTCTCTCATAGGAGCATTTCTATTAAATTGCATGAGGACAGTGCTAGAAGGAAAGTATTCTGTCAACTTGCATCAAGAGATTTCCCCGAGATTCACATTTACTTGAAATTGCATTTCACGGGGGCCTCCACACTGTGTGAACACTCCTGTATCCATTAGCTCCCAGCACATTTATTTTTAATAAAACCCCCTCAAATCTCTCCGGCTCTGTTGCACAGCACAGTGAGTGACTTCTAAGGACCAGCATCCAAACCACAATGGAACTACATAGGTGACTTATCTGGAACGCTCTACAAATGCAGAAACTCATACAAATAGTGCTCCTCACGCGAAGCACGCCGCAGATTCGACTCAATGAATTCAATTCAATGAAATTCAGCTTTAACATGTTGCTAGGCAAAGATCATGATAACCTAATTACTTAACAATCAAGCATAAATATTCACAGCACACTCAAATAATAAATAGGTAAAATAGTACATTTCTTTATTTTGATGTTATACAGTATGTTTAAATAGGTTAATCTAATATAAATATAAAATAATGTAAATTCATAAATATTAAATAATAACTTAAGTAAAACTTTAGCAATCTAGTAACATCTAAAAATTAAAAATATAATGTATTTAAATACATATATTGTTATATTATAATAATAAATACATTAATAATAAATATTTAAAAATTAAAAATTAAAGTATATAATCTATGACTAATTTGGATACATTTATTTCATTGTTATGAATGTATTAATTACAACATATTGAAATAACAGAATATAAATGTATAAATACTAATATAAAACTAATAAATACTATTATTCTATCATTTAAGTAATACTAGTAATACAGTAACATTTAAAATAAATTAACTTTGACTTAATTTCATTTAAAATATACAGTATTATAATATATCGATAATATTAATAATATAAATAAAAAATAAGAAATTTTATTAAAGTATATCATCTTTGATTAATTTGGAGATACAAATACTAATATGAAAATTAATAAACACTATTAATTTACAATTTAAGTAATACTTTAGTAACGCAGTCAAATTTAAAATGTAATTTTCCTTAATTTCATTAAAAACACACTCTAATGAAAGTATATCATCCGATTAATTGTATTAATATAGATAATATAAACATCTATTTTATATATTTAATTCAAGATTTGTCTAATTAACATTTCACTTTGTGCTGAGCTCTTTTGCAGTGCATTATGGGATTGTCTTCTCCATGAGTGCATGCAATACTGCCTTAAAATTTGGCTAAAATTTTAGAAGACAGCACAATCATTTTGGAACAGCCTGGGCAAAATGCTGCCTTGCGAGGGCAGCTCATTACGTTTTGGACCAGAGCCTCTATCCCAGCCTGGTCATCTGGTCTTAGCTGCATCCACGCCAGAGGTCTTCCCCAGCAGCAGGGGGCAGTATTGAGCACACAGACGTGTGGGGGTGTACATACCGACACATGTTGGCACAGTGCCGTTCCACTGGGCCAGTGAGTTGGGCACTGCCTCACACCTGATGGCACTAGCACCATGCAGAGTGTAACCTGGGTTACACTCGAAAAGCACCACCGTGCCCAATCCAAAGTCATTCCCAACGCGCTTCCCATAGCGAGGCTCGGGCACGGAGCTGCACTGGGAAGCACTGGTCCTTGGAACAGCTGCAAAAATTAAAAGAAGAAAAAGGTTATGGTTGTTTTTTTGTTTTGTTTGTTTTTTTGCAAAACAAATATACACTACCGTTCAAAAGTTTGGAGTCACTATTTTTTTAAATACCTCTATTCAACACCAACACATCAAATTACATTAAATTAATCAAAAGCGACGGCTGTTGAAAATTCAGTTTTGCATCACAGGAATAAATTACATCTTAAAATATATTCAAAGAGAAAATGGTTATTCTAAATTGTAATAATATTCCACAATATTATGTATTTTACTATATTTTTAATCAAATAAATGCAGCCCTTTTTTAACAAAATATTTTACCGACCCCAAACATGCACAGAAGTGTTGCAGTATACACTATACTGAATACATATTTTGTATTAAAAAATCATTCTAATAAAATAAAACAAACGTTTTTAAACTATAGTATTTAGTATTTATCATCAGTTATTTTACATAAACTACGATATATATTGTTTGTAGTATATTAGTTACACTAGAAATAGAAGATTGAGCATATTGCATCATGAAATACATTATTCCACACAATGTACTGTGTAAATGTCACATTTTATGCATACAGTGTTATTTAATGCAGAAATACAGTTATTAAAAAAAAAAAGGTACATATGGCACACTGCAAAAATAGCATGAGTAGTATGGAAGTAATCTTTTCCAAAATAGCCTTAAGTGATTAGTCAAGAAGTACATACCTTGATACACAAAATGAAAACCTTTAGCTGTGTTTGGTCCCTTGGTTTTGAACCTGATGGTGATTTCATTGGCAGAGCTCAGTGGCAAAGGCTCTCCTATCAAAAGAGAAATTTGAGGAGGTGAGGAAAAGAAAACAAGTTCTGTTATCTGTCTGCAGCTACAGCAATGGCATAAATGAGACCATTAATACGTCTGCTGAGCGCTGCCACATCAACAGGGTTAAAGGAAATCATGTGTCCTCAGTACACCAACAAGAGCGGTCCAAAAGTTGGAGACTACGAGTGAAAATGTGTGGATCGCATCCTTTTCTACTTTAATACAAATGATATTACATACTGCATCAGCATAATTTAAGTGAAAAGTTGAATTGAAAAAATGAACTTTAATGTCACTCGTTTACTTACACTGAATTTTATATAATATAATTATATAAAGTTTTATATATAATATAATATAATATAATATAATATAATATAATATAATATAATACAATGGTACATTAATCATTAG
>NW_015554362.1:953934-957531 GCF_001515605.1 Sinocyclocheilus anshuiensis
TATGTTACGTTACGTTACGTTCCAACTGCATGTCAGAAGCCCATTAACAACAACACAACATTCAGTGCAGCAGAGCCGTTTTGGGAATGAGATCTGACTGTGACAGTCCTTCGTGTAGTTCAATGTCATCTCGTCTCAGCAGACGTGCCTTTAGTTGGTCTCACGTGGTGACGGTAAACAAAGCCTTTTACCAGAGTGAGAGCCGTGGGCAGAGGTGAGGAGCGGAGACTCTGTCGAGGGCCCGTCAAAGATCTCAAGCATATCATTAGGGGTCGTCTGGAAGAACATAAACTGGCCGAAGAGAACTGTAGTGAGAAACAAAGGAAAGAACTTCTTATAAACAAGAACTTTCTTAAAAACGAAAAACATCCACTGTTGTTTACTGGCCGTAATTCATTTGCTTTAGTATATAAGACCTGATTACAGTGTATTTATATCTTTGCAGGTCAGTGTCTCTACAAATTATTTTTTATCAGTTGGCATCCCTCCCAAAGGAAGATTTTTATGCTGAGATGTAGAATGAATAGAATGAAGTCGAGTCAGCATGAATCAAACATGGCCTTATTTACTTTATAATAGATGTAGACAAAATGAGTTTAAGTGGTAAGTGGTAAGTCACCACTGGCAAGATGAGGGCTTAATAAAAGTTTATGCAAGAGAAACACAATTTCTTTTATTTTTTTTAAATCAGTGCTACACGAATGAGAGAAAAAAGGCTGTGGCAAAAAAAAAACAAAAAAAAATCTGTTAATTTACTTATATTACTGACGCTGCAACAATACAGTGCTGGTGGAAAATCGGCAAACTTATCCTTTAACTGTTGACATGCAGTAATAGATGAAGGTGGATAGGTCATTTGTTTATGAAAGAGTTTTATGATACATATTTAAGTTCATAAGGAGATCTCTGCCTATTTGTTTGTGTATGTGTATTTATTTATTCATAAAAATAGATAATATAAATATAAAGAAAGTTAATAAATACATTTAATAAATGATGCACCAATTTTTATTCTTACCAATAAAATACTTTTAAAAATACTAACTAATGTTAGTAGTTAGAATGTTAGAAGTAGTAGTTAGAAGTAGTTATGTGTGTGTGTGTGTGTGTGAATAAAATAGACTTACATAAAATAAAATATACTTCAATAAAATATCAGTCATCTTTTATAATATGATTTATTTGTAGTAGTAGTATTTATATTATTTTTTAAATAATTTAAATAACCAGTTAAATCAATTTAATAACAATGCACCGATATTTATGCTTCCCAATAAAATAATGAACTAATAAAATAAGAAAATAATTAATAATTAATAATTAAAATAAGGTTCAAATATCAGAGTTGTATCTGTCTAACTAACGGTTATACCACTGTGAGAAGTTAGTAGTGTAATATGATTTAATTGCTTATTTCATCATTAGCATTTCTGTTATTTTAAAATAAAATAAATAAACAAAATATAGATAAATATAATTAATTAATAATGCACTAATTTTTATTCTTCCCAATAAAGTAATTTTAAAATATCAGTCATTTTTTAAGGCAGTATTGCAGGCATTGCTAATTATGCCACAATGAGAAGTTAGTATTTTGAAATGTATATTTATTTATTTATTTATTTATTTGGAGAAGTAGTATTTCTATTATTATAAAATAATAACAAGCAATAAAATAAACTAATGTGTGTGTGTGTGTGTGTGTGTGTGTGAATAAAATAGACTTACATAAAATAAAATATACTTCAATAAAATATCAGTCATCTTTTATAATATGGTTTATTTGTAGTAGTAGTATTTATATTATTTTTTAAATAATTTAAATAACCAGTTAAATCAATTTAATAACAATGCACCGATATTTATGCTTCCCAATAAAATAATGAACTAATAAAATAAGAAAATAATTAATAATTAATAATTAAAATAAGGTTCAAATATCAGAGTTGTATCTGTCTAACTAACGGTTATACCACTGTGAGAAGTTAGTAGTGTAATATGATTTAATTGCTTATTTCATCATTAGCATTTCTGTTATTTTAAAATAAAATAAATAAACAAAATATAGATAAATATAATTAATTAATAATGCACTAATTTTTATTCTTCCCAATAAAGTAATTTTAAAATATCAGTCATTTTTTAAGGCAGTATTGCAGGCATTGCTAATTATGCCACAATGAGAAGTTAGTATTTTGAAATGTATATTTATTTATTTATTTATTTATTTGGAGAAGTAGTATTTCTATTATTATAAAATAATAACAAGCAATAAAATAAACTAATTTATTAACAATACATAGATTTTTATTCTTCACAATAAAATAATATACATTTTATTACAATTAATTTATATGATAATACTATTCATTCAGAAATGCAATTGATATATCAGACATCTTATTTGTGATGGTTCTTCTATGGGTAGAAGGCATAACAGAAATGGCATTCTCCCTTGGCTTTCAAAGGGACCTCGGGTAAGTAGTCCTAGAGCTAATAAAACTTCCAGTATATGACACCTTCAACAATATAGCTCATATTTCTGTCCCCCCTTATAGCAGTGCTCCCAACACAATCATCACTTATTGAATTTAGCAGTAACCAACTCTACCGAAGTCACAGCACAAAAGCCCTAACAAGAGATTCAGACTTCTGCAGGGAAATGCAATAAATTAATATTGCAACTCTAAACAAAGCTATAAAACAGTAGAGGAGTCGATACTCAAACTCTAAAGAGAGTAAGTAAATCTGGTTCGGCCGAGGGCCTCACAACAGAGTCTGCCTTCAGGCAATCGCCGTACATTAGACAGATGATAAAAACACTATAGAACGCCAGAGCACAAGGTGAGAAAAACAGCGCCATATGTTTGTGATTTTCTATGAATAATTCACAATCAAACTTACTCGCTCTTTTTACTTTCAGGCATTTGAAAGAAATATATTTCCTGTAATTGGACGAGGTACGGTAGTCGCACATTTGTTTCGCTTTTAAAGCAGCAGCACATATTAAGTCAATTTCAGCAATACATGAAGTTAACCTGGGGAGGTAAAGAAAATATCAGCAGTCAACTCACACAAAAGACTGTACACTGTAAAAAAAAAAAAACTGTAAAATAACAGGAAAAAGTACTGGCAGCTCAGTATCGGGACATTATCCATTAATTTGACTGACAACCCAAAAAGAAATGCAAAATTCAAAATACAAGTAAAAAAAAAAATTTTTTATAGTGCAACTTTCTATTACTTGATAAAAAAAAATCATTACAAAACATTATTTTCTTAAAGTTTTTCCTGTAAAAATAACAAAATCAAGACACATTTAGGTAATAATAAAATGATATACTTAAATATATTTTACTTCTTATAAAAAGCTTGGAATACTTAATGTTCAATATTTTCTTCTGCTCATCAAGGCTGCATTTATTTAATAAAAATGCAGTAAAATCATTATTATTATGAAATATTGTTACAACTGAAAATCACTGTTCTCCATTTGAATATATGTTCAACATTGATTATAATAAGAAAAGTTTCTTGAGAATCAAATCAGCAAATAATTCCTAAAGGATCATGAAATCATCTCATGAATAAATGATA
>NW_015554362.1:957815-962991 GCF_001515605.1 Sinocyclocheilus anshuiensis
ACTTAAGTCATCTAAATTCTATGTTGCCATGGCATCAGGTCTCTTCTCCAAAGTCTATGGGATTTTTCACCCATCTTATCATCCACTGGTTTAAAAATCACAAGTTCGCTCAATGACATATTCACATGGCTTCGTCTCATCAATACTAATATGGTTATGTTCAACATTGCTAAGTGAACTTCCTGGAGTGCCCAGTCATGAAACTAATTAATATTCATTATCAGACACGTCTTAGCTATAGTACAAATTCCCATCCTCTGGCATTTTAAGTTTGCTTAAATATTTTTACACAACCATTTTCCTTATTTTTATAAATATTTTAATATATGCTCATCCCCAATGTGTATTAATTTGGATATCAGGTCTATGGAGGAATATCTGCACTTCAACAATTAAACATCAAATTACAATTATAAAAAAACATAGTTTAGCAAGTATTCATTACTTTAATGTAATAAAAAATAACAAAATATATCAATTTATTTAATTAATGATCCACAGTTTTTTTTATTCTTTGCACTATGAGAAGTTAGTAGTTATAAGTGTTACTGTAATCTTATTTATTGATTGATTTATGCATGCATATATGCATGCAGAATCAGAAACAGTTTACATATTACATACATGTAATTATAAATTAGAATGACAAATAACATAGCTTATTACAACTGTCGGTATTATTTAATGGTCACATTGACCTATTGGTCCATAATTCAGCTTTTCATAACTGAATGTTAAACTTTTAATATCAGCTGTCACACATGTTTACTGTGGATAGACAAACTACTTCTTGCATTGTGTTTTTACAAATTACAACTCATTTATCAGCTCCTTTTCTAGCCACATCTATTATCAGCAGTCAATAACAAGCCCTCAGTGGGAGTGTATGACTCCTGGAATTAATATTTCAGCGAATGAAATGCCAAAGTCCCTTTCGGGCATGTGGTTTGGCAAGCTTATCCAATCTTATTTTAATACAGGGACAGGATATTAGTCAACAAATCAATATCATGCATTCACTGCATGATTAATTCTGACAGACACAAAGGCTGCTGACTAATTGGCTCTTCTGTTGTTTGTTATACAAGAACCATGTGGTGTTTGATCTTCACACAATGTTAAATAAGTAACATTATTCTGCACATGCTCTGAACGGAGGTCACACATGCCGTCTGGTTGGACATTTCCATCCCCTGAGGACTGGGAAATTAAACACAACGCAGGACCAATCAAAATGATCTGAGCTCGACATTAGGGATGCACTGATACCATTTCTTCAGAACCAATTCGATTCCAAATATTTTGATTATCAGCCGATCCGATACCAACACATTTTTTTATTATTTTTTAAAAATCAGTGTAGAATTTCTATACCTCTATGTGTTGACCTGATCATCACTTTTTGTCTACTAAATTTAGACAACTTCATTATAAAGAAAAAACAAAACAAATGGAATAAAATATATAATCATAATCTATGACAAAAATACAATTATAAACTAGGTTAGTGGATAATTAAAATAAAATTATGCTGAATGCTGAATGGAGGATGACAGACAACATTCATCTAAACCTAATATTAAGCTATGGAACGCTTCAGAACACTTAGAATATAGTGCACGGAAATGTTATGGTGCTTTATAATGTTTTATGCCTTTAATGGGGCTTAACAATAACACAGAATATTATACGCACAATATCAGATTTGGATCGGTCTCGTCTGACTGATACCCAATCCGGCAGGAAATGGCAGTATCGGAGCCCATACAGATACTGAGTATCGGATCAGTGCATCCCTACTCGACATTAACGCAAAGACTCAAACATCTCAGGGCCTTGTCAACTTTTAATGGTTTATTAAAGGGTTAGTTCACCCAAAAATGAAAATTAGGCTGCGTTTTACTCACCCCCGAGGCATCCTAGGTTTATATGACTTTCTTCTTTCAGACGAATCCAGTCGGAGTTATATTAAAAATTGTCTTTGATCTTTCAAGCTGTTTAATGCCACTCAGCAGGTGTTGCATTGCTTCAGTCCAAAAGAACTTAAATAAATTATATAACTCCGACTGGATTCGTCTGACAGAAGAAAGTCATATACACCTAGGATGCCTCGGGGGTGAGTAAAATGCAGCCTAATTTCATTTTTGGGTGAACTAACCCTTTAAGTGAAGGAAATGGCACTGCCATTGGCTAGGCAAACTCTCAACAAGGAAAGCGAAGACCGTTAAACCAAATCTAGCAGACATCTTTACAGCTGAGGTCACCATTGTGATCTAGAAGGGTAATGGTTATTGGCTGTTCTTGTCCTTACCAATATGACAGCGCCTCCAGGCTTTTATAGTGCTGGGCGATTGTGTGTTAGACCAGTGAACAAATAAATCAGCGGTGGCTCTCAGTGAGGTTTCTTTTCAGGCAAAATCTGCTGTCTAAGGTGAAGGACTAACAAAAGCAGCTGCTTTTTTAGCTGCCTTGGTATCAGACGTATTTTACCCGTTAATTTCTATCCTTTTCAGAAAGCTGAGCTGGAAAATAAACCAAGCAGCTCTGAGATTAATCTGATGGATTTGAATATGATTTGAAGCACAAATTATTTGCAAATCAGAAAACCAAAGTACAAGTATGTGCACTTATGTCTTGAAAGGATGAACTACTCATCCCATAATGCACTGCAAAAAATGTAATCAAGTAACTGACAATACAAGTTGCAAAATATTAACATGTGTGCAAATTTACATGAAAACATCACTAGGTATCAATAACACTACACTGATCAGAAATTTAACGATGCCTCCGTCGACCCCCAGAGGGTTAAAATGTTCAATAATAGCTAGTTAGGACATTAACTTTGGCAGCCAAAAATAGTGCTGTTAAACTACTAATTACAGAGTGACAGCTAACAAAAACTAAACTAAACTGAACACTAGACTGTCCTGAGAAATTTAACAGTATTAAACATTTTCAATGATATTTGGTTAGCACATAAACTTTGGCAAAATACAGAAACTCAATTTTAAAACTATAAATAAATAATAAATGAAAAAAATACAAAAAAATAAATAAATAAATAGCAGTAGATAATAAATATTAAATATCAAACAATGATATTTATTATCATAAATAAAAATATAAAATAAATACATACATACATAATTAATAAAAGTATTTCACTAATAATAATAATAATAATAATTAATGTTAAACCACAAATTAGTGAAACTTAAAAAAAAATAAACTAAACTGAACACTAGACTGATAAATTTAACTCTGTTAAACATTTTAAAGGATAGCTAGTTAGCACATAATTTTGACAGTCATAAAATACTAAAACTAAAATAAATAGATCACATTCAGAAACAAACAAACAACAAATAAATAAACAAACAAACAATTCTAGCATATCTCATCACCTAACTATCTCAGAGTTCATGGTAGATCTGTCTTGAAAGGTTTAAACACTATCACTAAAAAACACTTTGTCTGCAGAGAGACGATAAATGGTATTGTACTTCCAGGAACCCGACAGCACTCTATTTACAGCGGTAGGAATTAAGTCTTATGCAAGTCTGTGTCCATTCAAGGTTAAACTACTGCAAAATTGGCCATCACATTATCCTCTTTCCTGCACAGTGAGGAATACAAACATATCAAAAATAAGGTCAACACCATATGCTCCTTCAACAACAGAGAGTCAGCAGGTGGATTAGAGGCTAACTAGAATTCCACGCGACAGAATGAAGGCACGAAACGAAAAGGCCTGAAGCTCAAACTGCAGTCCCATCCACGACGAGGCCCAGTGCTACGCCTCAATGCATACTACAGAACTTCAAACGCTCACAGACAACATGGATATAAACCCCGGCTGCTTTGAAATGAACTTGGCGTCAATTATTCAAGGCAGCGCAACAGACGGTACAAATAACTACGACAAACATTTGTGCTAGCAAAGCGGCGGAGAGCTGAAAGTCGTATTGCCGCAGTTAAAATTCGGTGACTCATCTCTCTGGAGTACGATTCTTCTCAGCATGTTCCCTGCTACTAACCCACCAGGCTAGCCACAGGCAATGTTCACAAACCCCGATGCCTTGCTTTGCAGCGACAATGAAGGAAAAGTTTCGCAGTAAAACAACTCTAGAGTTAATGCTTTTACATGCTCCTGTGCCCTCATCTTGACTACTGGCCCACATCGATTTAAAGTGCCCATATTATGCTCATAATTTTATATTTTGGGGTCTGCAAGAATACATTTACATGATTTAAACAAATTGTAAAAAAAAAAAAAAAAAAAATTTTCCTAACAGGCAGCACCTAATTTCATCCTCAGCCTGAAATGCTTATGTGTAAAATGTTATTTTCTCTCTTTAACCCTTGTGCTATGCTAAAAATCCTTTACTTAATTTGGTGTTCCCGGGCAAAAATGACTGTCCTATTCGAAAAATCTCTTGTAAATCTCACATTGTTATATTATCACCAAAACTTGGGATTTAATCTTTTTGTCAGCTTGTATTCTTTCAATAAACAGAGGTTTTGTCATTCTTTTTGGAACTGATTGATCGTAGACCTCACTGATCTGAGCTCATGCATCTCAGTTATATAACAGTTATATAGGGATATGCCAGTATCAAATTTTCATGTTGCGATTAATTGCTAATGCTTTTATCACGGTATACGTTATTATCACGGTATTGAAATTTAGTTTTAAAAAAGTGCTGTCATAATACAGTATAACAGGTTTAATAACTTTTTTTCTTATAACAAAAATAACTGAACATTTAAATGCAATAAAGCAAAACAGAAAACTGTATAAAGTTCAAAGTTTTACACAGATAAAGTGCAAAAGAACTATAAAGACCAATAGGTATCACTTTTCAATAAGACCTCATTAGTTCCCTTTCATGGGAACGTCGAACTGCGTCCTCTAGGATTCGCTATAGGGGAACGCCTCGTCGTGACCCGTGTCTGAAGCATACATTGAAAAAACACCAACCTTGGGCTCCACTCAAAGTGCTTCCGGGTATCTGCAAACAGATACTTGGAAAACTCTAAATCCAAATACTATAGTAAGTGGAAAAAAAAAAAAAAAGGTAAGCTTTGCGCACTTTTCTACAAATCCACATAGGTGGTAAGTGTGCACGTTATGCTTTATGCTCTTTCTAAAATCCACATAGCTGGTAAGTGT
>NW_015554362.1:963403-963538 GCF_001515605.1 Sinocyclocheilus anshuiensis
CACTGAGTATTTGCAGTATGCTTACCCTTCTGATTTTACAATCATGCTGCAGGTCGAGCCCCCTCTCGTTCCTCTCGTTGTTTGTGCTCCCTCAGCCAAGGTAAACTACTGCTAGCCGTTCCAGCATTGGAACAT
>NW_015554362.1:965429-966892 GCF_001515605.1 Sinocyclocheilus anshuiensis
TATTATTATTATTATTATTATTATTATTATTATTATTATTATTATTATTATTATTATTATTATTATTATTATTATTATTATTATTATTATTATTATTATTATTATTATTATTATTATTATTATTATTATTATTATTATTATTATTATTATTATTATTATTATTATTATTTCTGCAGTTTAGCGCCATCTGCTGTCAGAGAGTGAAAGTGCGCTTTCATCCAGAGCGTCTCTCACATGTTCCGCCATGTGCTTCACGTCCATGCTTGTTTACATCAGAGTGCACACGCGTCTTTCACGCAGCATACAGCGGTGTTGTGCATTTTGACCAATTGATGGGAAAAGTATTCTTAAAATGCATTCAAAATTCTGAATAATTATAATGAATAATTCTGAATAATCTGAATAATAATATATAATTATTCACGGTATTTAGAAGTGCCCACGATAACAATATCGTGCATATTCATTACCGTGATATATCGCATTACCGAATACCGGCACAAGTCTACAGTTATATAATATAATAATTTTCATATAGGCCTATAATAAATTACTTGTGCCTCAGAGCGAGCAGACGAAACACAATAAATGCAGACATTGCTTTCAGAGGTGGATATACTTTGACAACAGACTTTGCTCGGCATTTAAGAATGACCATAACATTTCAGATGCTGCGCTACAAGATCACTCCTCTGGTTAGTCAAGTTATGCCATCACATAGCGCAAACATGACATTTTTGATGATCATGGAGGAATTTATTCAGCAAATGTGTTTCCATCTCTTATTATTCGCATTAACCCTTTTTTGCACAAGTCAAAAACCACCTCAAGTGAACTTTTTTTCCCCCCCAGAAAATTTGCATTTCCATTACTTGTTTCTGATGCGAAACTTCAAAATGTGCATAAAAACAGGGTGATGGAAAGATACCTAATGAGGCCTACAATCAGTCAGAAACCCCAGCTTTCCAAAAAGCCCAGTGTGCTCTGACTGGATAACTGGCTCAGTCCATTTTTAACTGGTCAACCGCTTCGAGCAGAGCTATCCAATTGGTGGCCCACGGGCCAAATCTGGCCCGCCAATCTTCTTCATCCAGCTCTAGCTAAGAGTAAGTGCAGGTTGCACATGCGCCTTGATTTTTAAATTTTTTTTTGCACTAATTAGTTTGTCCACAAGGTGACATTACTGTCCCGGTAAGTAATGAAGAGACAGAACATTAAAGGGGTCATATGATGCAATTTCAAATTTTCCTTTCTCTTTGGAGTGTTACAAGCTGTTCGTGAATAGATAAGATCCCTAAAGTTGCAAAGACTAAAGTCTCAAACCCAAAGCGATATTCTTTATAAAAGTTAAGGTCCACGCCCTCCTAAAATGCCTCGTTTAAACACGTCCCCACATGTCTACGTCACTGTGTGGGAAGATTTGCATAACACCGCCCAAATGTTCACGCAAAGAAAGAAGGCGT
>NW_015554362.1:967235-967579 GCF_001515605.1 Sinocyclocheilus anshuiensis
CATGCGTAGTGCTGGGCGGTATACCGGTTCATACCGAATACCGGTGTTTATTTTTGTTATGATATGAATTTTTTAAATACTGCAATACGTATTAAGTACGTATTAAAAATACCGCAGTAAGTATGTCGCTTAAACAACGTTCGGAACGCGACACTGTTTGAAAGGGGTCCGTTTTCACTGTTGCACTGTGTTGAGGGAACAGCTGTATGTGTTACTAAGCATGAAAGTTCCGAAACTGAAGCTGTAGAACTAATAGAACGTGATGACACAGAAGAACTCATCCACAATATCCACATTGACCGCCACAAATATCCACCGCCCCCTGCCATCAGCTCCCGCGTCTC
>NW_015554362.1:968095-979060 GCF_001515605.1 Sinocyclocheilus anshuiensis
AAACACACAGCGTCACACACGGCGGGCTTGAGTGAGGAATGGCCGGCGGGCTTGAGAATGGCGGGGCTGGTGGATTTGATGAAGGAGCGGCCGGCGGGCTTGCGGCAACCACATGGAGCAAGTTGGGATTAGCGTGAGCAATGCAACTATACATCGAAGACATTGTGATTGGCATAAAAAGACCCGGGCACTGCATGAAACACGAAGCTGTCTACATAAATCTAATAGAGTCCCTAATGTAGGCCTAGTAGCTCTCACGACGCTGCCAAGATGTCTCATACGCTGAAAACGCTAAGGGACTCCAGTACAACGGGAACAGATTTTCGGCCGTACTGCCCAGATGCACAATGTACGGTTGGTCGACAACTTTCTATAAACATGCACGCTGGAGTCTAATATGTACAATTCATGCCTAAGGCGCTCGTTTGGCAGCTTTGAATAATTCAGCTTTCCTCTCAAAAGACAGATGCTATTAAAAAATGTCTGGATTTATTATTTGTGACAGAATAATTGAAGATTAAAAGCTGGCCAAAGAAACAGAGAACTGCCTTATTATTCCGTTCAAAAGGTCCTGTATAATTGACAAGCTTAAATGAGAAATAAATTCTTCCGACAGTTCTGTTCGGAGGCTAAAATATTGCTAAGTTGGTGCACCGATGCCTTATTGATCTCCAACATGACAAAACAAAAAAAAAAAACCTTAATGGAGGCTTTGGTGATGAGTTTTCTTTCAGGCAACATGAAACATTTTACTTCCATAACACATTTACAAGGATTTAACACAAAGAGAAGCTTGATGAGGAACTGATTAGATTGTGAAAAGTGGCAAAGCATTTATTTATTTGTTTATCTATCTTTGGAATAACATATTTCGAAGAGTCATTCAAAATTAACCTGGCAACCCATAGGCTATAAAAGTAAACATTTTGAAATTATTTTGACTAGAAAAGAAGACAACGAATATACATATAGTTGGGATTGGTTTGATTCTTTAATCCTTTTGAAAGAAAATGACCATTTATTTGACCAAAATCAGTAATATTGTGAAATATTATTATAATTGTTTTCTATTTAAATATATTAAAAAATGTATTTTACTCTTGTGATTCAAAGCTGAATTTTCAGCAGCCATTACTCCAGTCTTCAGTGTCACACGTACTATAATAGATTTAGGTTTTTTGTAACATTGTAAATGTCTTTATTGTCATTTTTGATTAATTTAATACCTCCCTGCTGAATAAAATTATAAAGAAAAAAAAGACCCCAAAATTTTAAACAGTAGTGTATATTTAACCATGCAACATCGATAAAGTGACGCACACATGATGGCGGGACATTTTGTCAATCACTTGGTTCCTCTTTCTTTGACAATGTGTCGACAAGTACCGCCCACTTTAAATATGTTCATCAAATATATTCTGATTGGCTGTGATTGTTTCACATCAAGCTGCATTTTCAGTGGAAAGACAAACTGCTGCTTGTCACTGCAAACTTGTCGGGTTAAGACACTGAAAAACACCCTTACCCTTACCCTTAAATACTAGTCTCTTTGAAAGATGACAAGTTTTGCCATTTCTTTGGATTCAAGTCGAAGAAAAACAGTTCAAACAATGTATTGGAATTATTTGCATAAAGTATTTGTACAAAAATATACAAGGCACTGTCCTTTTCAGAGTCTTAAAATACAACAGAGTGAAAGTCACTGACCATGTTCTATTTCGAATCTGAAGATGAAAACTCTAAAATTCTGAGATGAGAGTTTTTTTTGTTTTTGAAGAGTTGAGAATTTCAAGTCCTGTTTGATGTGATATTTTAAAACGACCTTCAGTGGTTGGTGTTCTCTTTTCTCTATTCTGTGTCTCTCTTCCTACACAGTTACATTTAAACGGAACACTTTCATAATCAAGTAAGACGCCCCACGGCATGGTTCCCTAATTTTACAAGCATTCACAGGAAAACATTTAGTCAAGTTAAAACAGACTTATTAATATAAACTTCTGCAAACTGAGATGGTTTGAAATTGATAAAACACATGAAAGACAGGATATTCAAATTCATGTTAAGCCAAATTAATTTTAGGATGTCTTTTCACACTACAGTTTTTGCCGCAAACTCGTGTCTTCTCGGACAGTTCATGTAAGGTTTGAAACTGATATGAAAGAAGTTCAAAAATGAATCACAATTCATTATATATACTGTGTTTGCCAATTATAAAATAAAGCATTTCTCATTGCCACTCGTCACTGAAGTTGCCTTTAGAAGCTCACATTCAGTGCATTTTATTGCAATGCATCAGGGGCAAACAGACAGTTTGTCTGTGCATCTAAAGTTTTGGTAGCAAAAAAAAAGAGAATAAAACGGCAAACTGGCATCATCTTCTCACAGTCCCTTGCTACAGTGGTAAACAGCTGCCGCTAGAATTCCCAGCGGTACGTACATTGATGATGAAATCGTAACGCAGTTCAGAACCAAATATTATTACAGTATGACGAGCGACATCTAACTCAGCTACAGACCAAGAGTCAAAAACAGCCTTAAATGCAATAGCCATGTCATTAAAAAACAAGTGCATTAAACTATAGCTGTGGCATCCAAAAAGTCTGAGACAACTAGTTGTAATGCAAATTGCTTTCATTTTTAAAATATGATTATAAAATAATATATGATTATAATGTATATTATAATAAATAAAATATATTATTGTAATTATATAAAATGTAATATTATAATATATAAAATGTATAATATTTATTATAATAAATAATATGATTATAAAATATATTATCTGCATAACAATTAGTCAAATGTCAAAAGTCCAAAAAAGTTTTGCTTCCACTGAAGCAAGAAAATATGACCATCTGTACAAAAGAGACACTTGATCACAACATTTAAGACTTCACAGTAATAAACAGGAAAATAACAATCACTACATTTAATAAATAAAAAAAAAAGTGCAGAAATATTTCTTTAATGTCATAACTCTGCAATGGAAGTTTGAACGAATATTAAATAATCGGTTCAAATCTGCTTCACAATAATAAACAGGAAAATAACAATGTTAGTGTTGTAATACTAATCGATTTTGAAAAAAAAAGCTATTTCAGACATAAAGCAGCTCTACACACAACAATAGTGTCACTATTCAGCTCAATTTAGTTAAGTGTTGTTTCAATTTAGTTCAATAGCTGTCAATGTTGCGAAGTTAATCATTTATGAAATGAGTTCAATTCAGCTAAAGTATAAGCAGCTCTACAGAAGACAATAGTTATTCAGTTCAAGTTAGTTTAGTGTTGATTTTAATCAATACTTCAATAACATTGTAGATGTGGCAAAATTAGTGATTTCATATCTCATACTTGTTATTTATCTTACTTTAAACTATCTCACAAATACCCCCTTTTTTACTCTGAGGTGAAGTTTTGAACATTTCATTGCATTTATTTCCAGGTTTACATGAAAACATCTCAAATTTTTTAAGCAGGCAGACTTGTGGACGCCACAGTAGACAGTCTCATACATCACAATGGAAACACGGGCTGTCTAACTTCAGCAACTTTTGAGTAACACACACACACACACACACACACACACACAAAGCTGCACTTGAAGATTCTGATTAATTGTGTCTCATCTCATTGTTTTATTTCAGTCCTGAACCTTTCACAGGCTAGTCGGAGTACAATAAAGTGTCATTTGTGGTGGCCCACAGCTACAGAACACAATGAACAACAAAAACAATCACAGTTAAAGCTCTGCAGGGTTGCAAAAAGGTGGAACATTTCCAGTAAATTTCGGAAATATTCCAGAAATTTTGGAAACTTTCCAGGATTTTTGGGAATATTCCAGGGATTTTTGGAAAGTTTCCAGAAATGTACCAGAAATTTTCCACGCCTTTGCAACCCTAGTCTTGAGAGTTTAAGTTTCTACAGTTCATGTAAGGTCACTAAAGCATTTTCCTTTGTTCCTGGATGGTTTGGCATCTTGCTGTGCACAGTCGATGTCGCTTGTTACAAGCAAAAACTAAATAAATACAGTGCGTACATGCATAAAATATGAGGCTCTGATAAATAAGGCTCTGATGTGAGGATTTAAGCTCCAAACATGATCTCAGTTACCCTACAGACTTAAAGTCCAAACCATTTCAGAAGTCCTGATCCTGCTGGGCTGTACTGATGCCCCTGATGTTCGGCAAAACGACTCAAGAGGCGGTCTGCAAAAAGTCGCTGGATTTTGATTTTAGAAACCTATTAAAGCTAAAGCATTTCTGGCATTGTTGCAGAAACGTACACAAATGCACATTTCATTTGTGGCTACTGTGCCTATTCAATTACAGGAACTGCAAGTCTCAGAAATGAAAAGAAAGAACAGTTCCCCTCAATTTCTGTTTTTTTTTTCTTCCTCACTAAAAGGGTTCTTTTCACAGCGGCACTTGTATGTTCTGTACAATAGCAGCGCATGGTCTACTATTAATAAGCCTTGACGTTTATTTGCGGTCAGGTTGAAAGTGTACCGAAGTCTTACCGAACTCTCCTGGCACGGAGATCTCATACACACAGGACTGGCCCGTGGTGTAGTTGTGAGGGTAGTTTGGGGACAAAATCGTGCCCTCTGAACCCGTCGACCGGCTTCCACATGGAGCTGGAAGAAACAAATGAAAGTTCAGTTTGAATGCATGTATATATCTAAAACGCAACCAAATGTTTGGCTATATGCAATTAACAAGACTTTAAAGGGGCTATATGCAATTAACAAGACTTTAAAGGTGGATTAAATCATTTATTGCTTGTTTTACAGACCAATTTTATCATGTGGATCAGTCAACTTTCTTTCTTGATTTGAAGCGTTTTAAAACTCAAACTATTAGCCAGACTCTTTTAAAAACGTAACATTTATGGTGCAAAAACACAAAAAACAAAGGCAAAGATGATATATATATATATATATATATATATATATATATATATACACACACACATAATAAACAATAAATAAGCTTTCCATTGATGTATGGATTGTTATGATTGGACAATATTTGGCTGAGACACAACTATTTGAAAATCTGGAATCTGAGGGTGCAAAAAAAATCAAAATATTGAGAAAATCACCTTTAAAATTGTCCAAATGAAGTCCTTAGCAATGCATATTACTAATCAAAAAATAAGTTTTAATATATTTACAGTAGTAAATTTAAAAAATATCTTCATGGAACATGATCTTTACTCAATATCCGAATGATTTTTGGCCTAAAAGAAAAATCTATAATTTTGACCCATACAATGTTTTTTTGGCTATTGCTACAAATATACGCCAGCGACTTAAGACTGCTTTTGTGGTCCAGGGTCACATACATATAATTACATTAAATATTAGATTAATCAGATTAAATACTTAAAAAAAAGAAATTGTTGCCCAGAAGTTGAAGCACTTAAATTGCTATAAAGAAAAATAAAGGCTAAACAGAAATATAAAAAAAAAAAACAGAAAAGAAAGAAAGAAAGAAAGCACATAACAAAATTACTAAAACTAAAATTAAAAACTGAAAATATAAAATTCAAAATATAAATATATACTAATAGTATACAAATAATACAAAAATAACACTTATGTGATGCATTTTTTCCTTAAATTGTTTAAATAGTATAAATGTATGTTGTCAACAATTATTTATTGATTTAATTATTTTGTCGTACACATACTGTGCCACAATTTTAGAAAAATGTTCGTTTATGAATTTATGCTGATCAAGTGTCCTATATGTAGTTACATTATAGCTGAATTATATTACAAATTATAAACCCTTACAAAACATAATTTATTGTAAAACTGCCTTGTAAAGAAATATTGATGTTAATACAAAATATACTTTGCTTCATTTAAAAACATGTGGCATAAATAAAATGTCCATTTTTGCCTCACGGCCAAAACTATTTTTTGTAGTTTTATCTCCCACTGTAAGGAGGAGCCACAGTTATGCCGAAGGCACCGATAAGAGACTCCATCTCATGCAGGCCTACATTTTTCAAAAAAACATTTGTCAAAAATAACAAGTATATAAATAAAATAAAGTAAAACTTTTGCTTTGTGAAAAGTGGAAAAAATGAGTCCACCTTTAACTGAAAGTTCATTTGAGAAGGAACTTTTATAGTTGAACCATTTTAACAAAGGCAACATACAGTAAGGTGTAAATCTATATAATATGGCACGATATGACAGCTGCGGCAGGAGCGCTAGAGTTATAGCGAGCATTGTTAACAGTGCTCAGTCATTCATCAACCAGCTAGAACAGAATTATAGGCCTGACAATAATACTTTTCCATCTCATACTCTAAAATACAACCTATAGAGTCTTTTTAAGATACAGTCTTTATTCCGTCATCGATTAGAAGGCCATTTGAATTATTTCTTCACAATAAGCCATACAATTTAGCATAATGCAAGAGAGATGGGCAAAAATAATGGCAAAAGCGGGATAAAAAGTGATTAGGATCTAATGGAGCAGGCAGAAGCTTTCATCCAGTCATACGACTTTGCAAAATATAAATCTTTCTTTCGAGTGACATTTATATTCTTTGACTTGCACAAGTGGGAAAACCGCTGCCCTGTTTGCATTATTTGATGTGAAATTCAAAGTCTCAGTGCGGGTTTATTATTGCTGATCCCACAATATTCTGTGGTGAAATATTAATTTCAGAGGATTAGCAAACAAGACACGGTGACAGAATCAATACATCAGAACACTAAAATCATTCACTCCCGAGTCAAAGAACATCGTCATTTGTGACTCATGTTATAATTGTTCATCTCTGCAGATGATTGTTCATGTCAATTTAAACATCTCCCAGTGCTGGAGTTACACAAATCTATAAATGTAGGCTGCGTCTCAAAGGAAGAAGTACACAGATGCGGTATACAACTCATACAATGACTTTCAAAGGGTGCTGATTTCTTTCCAAAACTGCCTATATAATTAAGATCCATCTTTTCACACTGAAGACAACTGAGGGATTCATACACAACTGTTACCAAAGCTTCAAACATTCACTGATGCTCAAGGCAGCAACATGATGCATTAAGATCTGGGCGTGAATACATTTGAGAAGGATGATGAGGTGTAAATTTTGCTTAACCATCTTATTATTGCATTAAGTACTGCCCTTCAGAAGCTACAGAAATGATTTAAATGTTTCCCAGAACACAAAACAAGTACAATGTACCTTGATCATTCAGTTCCAAAACTTTTCCGAAAGCTCGTATAGTGGTGCACGTGTCTCTCAATTGTCCTCAGTGTGAAAACACGGATGTCAGAATCATACAGTCACTCTTGGAAAGGGGTCAAATATGATGAAGATGCTAGAAAAACAAATAATGCGCAGGACCTGGAGGATTTTTCACAATAACAGTGGGCAGCTGAACTGCTCGGGACAAACAGCTTTCACAAAACAAAGAAACAGTCATTGATCATCCAGCTAATGACACACATTAAGAATCAAGTGTTCATAAACTTTTGAACAGGGACATTTGTGTAAATTCATCTAATTATTTTATCTAGTGGACTATATGCATACATAACATCTGGTAAATAGCTTATTCAGAGAAGTACTGAATGAGAAAAAAATAAAAAACAATGCGATTTTTATTTTGTCTAATTTTGTTAAAATTCTTAACATTTTGCAGAGATATACATTCACACATACTGTACATACACACACAGCATATATGATATCTGCTCTAACTTGAACTGAAACACTGTAATTTCAGTCTTGTACTGTATCTATATAGTATACTGTATCTCTCAATATTTACAATAGCCAATTAAAATCCAAATATCTAATGCAATAAGTAAAATATTGTAAAAATAGACAGTTATCAAATTATCAAGGCATGTTTTAAACTTTTTATAACTAAATGAACTGAAAGAATATTTGATTATTTTCATTTATATACAGCGATCAGTGTTATTTTAGCATCTTTGAGATATTATTATCATTTATATTAACATTAATATTAACAACAATTTATATTAATAAAAACATTTTTTATTTTGTTTATATTTCAATTTGTTAATGTTTTAGTAATTTAGTTGTCTTCTTGACATTTTTATTAGTTTTTATATTCAGTTTTAGTTATTTTAGTACATCTAGATCTAAACTAAATGAAAATGAGAAATGTTGCCTGGGCAACGAGCTGAAATAAAATATTTTTTTTTTTTTTTTTACCAAAACATCATGTTTCTAAATGAAGTTCACGGAGACCAAGGCGGCAGACAGCGCATCGTTTGTTTTCTTTATTTTACAAAAGCACACAGTTTTGTTGTTATTATGTGTGTATACAAATAAAAGTAAACCCTTTACAGATTTGATTAATGTATTGCTCTTATCTGTACGATCAAAACTGACGGAGTAATTTAAGTTCTTTTAGGGGCTTTCAAAAAAAATGCAACAAAACGCGCCAGCGCGTTTGTCAACCCCAGAGGGTTAATAAACAGCAATATTTTCACTACAATAAATATTTATTTACTGTATTTACTAAAATATTACAATACATGAAAATGCAACAACGCTTTTGTAAGTAAATTGTTGAATTGATTCAAAGAATTGAATCTTTAACACTGTGCTTGACAAAAAAAGAGATGCTATTAAAACACGAGAGAAGAAAAGATAGTAAAACTAGTCTGATAATCACATGCACTTCTGGAAACTTAATGGCCAAATAAAAAGCACTTTAACAATGTTGTCAAATCACTGTGACTATATTGTAAAGATCCAATAAATCGCACAGTCCTGCTATAGACCTATATAAAGCCAGATTATAAGTATATTATTTCCGACTTCCTTTGTGAGGGATCAATCCTCTCCAACTCCCCCATAATTCACACTCTCCACACATGCACATGTACACCGTGTCCCAGCCGTCTCCAGAGGCACAGGTAAGCCACAGTGCATAATCCAGCATCTCTTTACACCCCTGAGCTGGTCTAACAGTGTGTAAGAGACAGCCGTCAGATGCCCTGTCAAGTCCTTGTGGGCTTGTGTGCACAGGGTGACACAGTCCATACACGAGACCCCTGCACAAACACATCCATTATTAATCAATGCTTTGCAGGCGGAAGAGCACAAGCCTGACACGACACCTATGAAGAGACTGGCAGGAATTAAGAGTGTTATGACCGGTGTCTCATCCTCCATGAAAAAAAACGCAGAGAGCAGAGTAATTGGCAGGAGATGGATCTGGACAGAGACTAGCATTTGAGGAGTAAAAACATAAAAATGTGTAACTAGTGTCGAGGCACAACTAACTGTAGGATAGTTTTACTTCTACATCTGTAATCTGACAAATTTGAATGTGTAATAGGATGTGAAAATTTTATTGAGAATCAGTTGGATAATGAAAATTGAGAGTTAGACTATACTGGAAATAAATTACTTTTTTTTTATAAGGTTTTTGAAAGAAGTCTCTTCTGCTCACCAAAGCTGCATTTATTTGATCAAAAATACAATAAATATGAAATAATATAACATTTTAAAAGACCTGCTTTCGATTTGAATATATTTTAAAATATGAAATAATATAACATTTTAAAAGACCTCCTTTCAATTTGAATATCTTTTAAAATTACATTTATTCCTGTGATGCAAAGCTGAATTTTTAACATCATTACTCAATATTTTTGTGAATGTATTTTTTAGGAATCTTTGATGAAAAAAAATCAAAAGAACAGCATTTATTTCAAATATAAATCTTTTGTAACATTATAAATGTATTTACAGTCACTTTTGATCAATTTAATGCAGCTTTGCAGAAAAAAAAATATTAATTTAGATCAAATAATAGAAAATAACAATAACAGAAATAATTCTTTAAAAAAATCACTTAATTTTAAAAATACAATTTTTTTTTAACATTAAAATAGAAAACAGTTCTTTTAAATTGTAATATTACACAATACTACTGCATTTTTGATCAGATAAATGCAGCCTTGGTAAGCAAATGAGACTTTTAAAAGCATTAAATAATCTTAACGTGTATTATATACCAGAATAGAGTCAGGTGACTGAAAAAGTGGTTAAAATGTAAGAATTCATGAAATCAACCAAAAAGGAAAGTCGTTTCAGAAGCTGAGCAAATTATTACATGTTATTCAACGATTACAAAGCTTTGTATTATTTGGAATAACGTAATGTCAGTTAGACCAGGAGCATGTTTTAAAGGGGTCCTATTATGCTCTTTTACAAAGCCTTGATTTTGTTTTGGGTTGTACTAGAACAGGCTCTCATACTAGGTTGTTCGAAAAACACATTATTTTTCACATATTTTACAACACCTCTCTCCCCAGTCTGGCATGAACGGCTCGAATAGTTCCTGTATCAAATGAAGGCTCGCCTTCTGAAATACGACATGTGCTGTGACGCAACCCAGGCAACGATTATTTCTGTGAAACAAAGCAAAACCAATTTTACACTGTGTCTACACCGGACGCGAGTGGCGCGGCGCGACACAATACTATGGAACTCACTATAATCAGTGATGCTGTCTACACCATAGATATATATATACATATCTATGGTCTACACTGGATGCGGCGTGGCACGACACGACAAATCCCCGACAGAAAACTGCTGCTGCGTTCTATTCATGATGTATTGACACTCCCCGACAGAAAACTGCTGCTGCGTTCTATTTAAGTATTGACACAAATTTCAAATGATTTTCAACAGTCGCTTTGTCGCGTCCAGTGTACTAGACAGACTTTAGCTGTTGCGGCGCAGACACGGTGTTATTCACCTATCGAGAAGGAACAAAGCAACCTTTCCGATCGCAGGCCTTCCGCTCCTTGAGCGGAAAAAGCGCTAGAAAGTTGATTCGATATTTACACGGGTCCTACTTCTTGCCTTAAGCCTTCGTTTGTTCCGCAGACGTTTTCCTCTTTTGTTTTTTATCTGCCATCTCTATTTGTCTGTCTCTCTG
>NW_015554362.1:979123-980066 GCF_001515605.1 Sinocyclocheilus anshuiensis
GCCCCTTACTGCTGATTGGCTACAAGTTTGTTTTGCTATTCAGCCCGAATCAGTTTTCTAAAGCGTTTTTAAAAAATCGCTTACCCCACCTTTAAATAAAATATCTCCTTTTGAAGTGGACTTTGAACTTTGTAACTTTGCAGATCTTTTTTAAGATCAGCAAACAGCAACATTACAGACTAACTAAAGTTGAAAAAGTGAAAAAGCATAATAGGACCCCTTTAAAACAGTAAACAGAGTAAATATTGATGAAATCGTCCACTGAGATCTGAATCCACTCAACATGCATCTTGTCTGATTAGTCAGCAACTAGTTAGCCACACAGCTCACGCTAAAGAAAAACTTTCTTCAGTCTGTCTTCAGTCTAACCCTCCCAAGGCATAGCAAGAAACATCACAAAATATCAAAATATGCTGAATATAAAGTCTTTCCATAACATTTCCGCTGTCTCCTAGGAGATCTGGGGAGCGATGCTTTATATCAGCAGCTCTATGAAGATAATTTGCAAAATAGCGCAGAACAATGAGCCATTACTAAATCATTGTGAGTTGTTACCCGCTGCAGTGTAACAAAAAAACATCACTTTTGTTCCAGCGGACGGGCGGCTCATTCCACATGATGCATTTCCAACACAATCTCATTCAAAGAGGGTTAGCAAGGCCACCCATGCATGCATGCATGCAGAAAAAAAACCCTCTGAAATCAATAGACCAGCCTTTGGTCCAGATTTGTGCAGTATCAACTCAAGTCTGTGTCCGACGCCTCAAGCACAAACATGTGAAAACTTCTGTGCCATTTCTTTGTCATTCATTTCTCTACCATCCACTTGTGTCCTCTATAAAATACAACGATACAAAGACCTCTCTGTAAACTACATTTCCCTTTCATGGGAACTTCGAACTGCATCCTCTAGGGGTCGCTATGGGGAACGCCTCGTCGTGAC
>NW_015554362.1:980076-984872 GCF_001515605.1 Sinocyclocheilus anshuiensis
GCCTTCTAACGTCCCAGGGGCAACTCTCATAACAATATGGTAGAGTTGGTGCTTAGTGCTCGCCATGGTTCTGGCGTGCACTCCCCTCAGCATGGTGGCGTGGGTATATCGTTCCCCATAGCGACCCCTAGAGGACGCAGTTCGAACCCATAGCGACCCCTAGAGGACGCAGTGTCTCGTTCCCTACTCAGGGAACCATGGTTACATAAGTAACCTGAGACGTTCTGTTTGCACAGAGAACAAATACTGGTCTGAAAGACCTTACTCACAAATAATAATCTGACAATGTGCACTATCATGCAAACATCTTAAATAGTAATATCTCATCTAAAAAATGTCATAAATTTAAGATAAAACCTACATGACATGCCTTGATTTTTGACTCTTCCTCCCATCCAGTCACTTGACTTCAGTATATAGTATGTAATGCCAATTTTTCACAATCCAATCAGTGTTATTTTAGTATTATTAATATATTATTATAGGATTTGCTATTTTGAATTTGCTTTTATTTGTATAGTTTCAGTTTTTAATTGTATGTGATTTTTTTCATTTTTATTAATTTTCTTTTTGTATATTTCTATATAACTTTTAATTTGAGCAATTTTAGTACTTAAACTTATTTCAATTAGTTGCTAAGGCAAGATTTCTTTTTCATTTATATTTTTTCTTTTTTTCTTTTAATATTTATAATTTATTTCAGCCTTATTTCAATTATTGAAAAAAATGTTTTATTAGTTTTATAGTTAAAATTACATTAAAATTAAATTTTGTAACTAAAATTAAATTAAATGAAAACCACTGGATCCAATCAATTGTCAAAATCATTCTAAAATCAGGAAATATAACAAGAAAACCCTTAAACAATATAATATTACCTGTGGAACCTTGTAAATGATTAACAAACCCAATGAATATACATCTACCTTGAAATTTAAGCATGTTACCTCAATTTAGTTCTACATGCAAATGCTGTGTGTGTGTGTGTGTGTGTGTGTGTGTGTTAGGGCTGGGCGATGCCTACAAAATTGGCATTGGACGATGTCTACAGTGAAACATCGCGATGGACGATGACATTGTGGGTGGGGGATGTGCCCAAAGTGTGAATCCGTATTCAGAAAGGCACAGAAAACAAATAACGCATTTTAACAAATATGCTGTGAAAACCTGGCAACCCTGCGTCCAGTGTAGACAGACTTTAGCTGATGCGACGCGGCGTGACACGACAACTGTTGCGTCCGGTGTAGGCACGGTGTAACGGTTGCCTGTTACATTATAGTACATAAAATTTCACTTACCACATAAACAGAGTAAGGAGAGATGACTGAGGACCATGGCGAATGATTTACAGATCCTCAGTACCACTGAAACATATAATCTTGTAAAATGTCTGGTAAGTACTGCCGCTCCATAGTATAAACAGAGTATGTGCAATTGCGAATCTCGAAAGTGAAAAAAGTTAAACTAAAAGCGATCATGCATTGAAAAGTACAATGCCAGTTTCAATGCCAGGTATAATAGCGGCTCCCTGATGCCGAAATATATATGTAGTATAATTACCCAATTATATTACTGCGAGGAAAAATATTGAAATATATATTTTCCTCCCATCTCGTATTTATTCCCTTTAGGGGTTCCGCCTACACGTCATTTTTTCCGAACACGGTATTGGGATGTGGGGGGAGTGGGGGGGGGGTCACGATGCCGGCTCAACATTGTGATGTCTATCAGCCATTGGCGATGGACGATGGCATCGTCTATCGGCCCAACCCTAATGTGTATGTGTGTGTGTGTTTTCAATGTTTATTCAATGTGCGCATTTCGTATTACATTTTAAATCAACATGAAATCAAAATTGTCCCGATTTAACATAATATACATCACTGGTGTTATTAAGAATGATTCATTAGTGCACATTATTCCACATAAAATTATTTTTTTCCCCCCATATTCTTTCATCAAAATGTATCGACTAGCTCCGCCCCTGAAATAACTTATCAAATAAACAAAATCAAGCTCCTTTCTACATACAGAAATATTTCAGATTATGCAACTTCACCGTAAAGAAAAATTGTACCTTCTTGTTTCTGTGGGTTTATTGATTTGCTTCTAAACTCATAAACCAGACTCTTATAATGAGGTGATTTTTGATAGTTATTATCAGGGTTTTGTTGACACTCATTGAAAGTTCACATGCACATCTTACTGTGATTACACCTAATCAGCTGACGTGTAAGGTCACATAAATGCTTTAAATGATGTTCGTTTATCAGCGAAAGGTCATCACACCTCGATTTTGCCCTTTTCTGACATCTTATTCAGGGTCTAACACGTGGCAGTTTTCTAGTATGTGGTTTATTTATTTGCAAAAGTATTTTTCAAATGATCATTCTCAAAAGTTATGGAGTACATGTAAACACCCTCATGTTGATCTGTAAAATTCTGACTATCATTCACAAGGAAAAAACATGCAAACAGACATATCCCACACAGCTCCAAAAATAGATGCAGTTATTTGGGTCGTAAGGGGATGTTCTTCTTATATTCACACACAATACAGATGGGAACGTGAGCGTACCTTGGCAGCTGGGCAGAGCTCTGTTCCACTCGGGTCTGTTGGTGCCGCCCATGACACAGGTGAGACTGGAATAACCCTGGAGCTGGTAGCCTGGATCACAGTGGAAGGTCACAGTGGAGCCCAGCTTATAGTCTCTACCCAACCGAGTGCCATTCATCACGCTGCCCGGGTCAAAACAAGCCTCACGCAGTTTAGCTATACGGGAGAGGAACACAAGACATATGGCGTATGATAAAGCTGTAGAAGATGAAAAGATCTGAAGGGATAAAAACGCCAAGCGGTGAGTCACTGTCAACTTTTGAAACTTTCCAGTTTGCGCTCAAGCATCTTGAAACTGTATATCATGACAGTCCTAAAGGAGCCGTTTACCAAAATATGAACACTCTGTCATCATTTACTCGCCCTCAATCGATAAAAATCAATAAGTGCATCGCTCAAGGGCACAAATCCAGTTCGAGAACAGTCCCTTTCGGGCTCTTTGACCACCAGGCCGAAACAAAAGAGCAATTACCTTTGTATTCCAGATGGAAGCCCGTGTAGCTCACGGATCCATCGCTGCGGAAGGCAATGTGCATGATGTTGGAGCTGCTTTCGACCTTTTCAGGCAACTTGCTGTCTTGAAATGTGCCGATCAGATGACTGTTGCTGTGAGGTCCATCATAGATGTACAAGAAGTCATAGTTGGGCTCAATGCTAAAACTGAGACAAGACAAACACAGTATAGGATCAAAACACAGTGCAAATGGCGATCTATCGACTTTTTTTCTACGCAATTTACTTTACTGAAAGATTAGTTCAACCACAAATGAAAATACTGTCAGCATGTCATTGCAAATCATTGCACACAAAAGGGATGGTAAAAAATGCACCGAAAAGTGAGATTTTAGAAAACTACAGGAGGAGGAATACAGCACACAGTCATTTAAACCTTTTTGATGGTAGATATGGTGTTTTCATGTACATTATTGTACATTATTTTTGCTTCTGTACATCTTTATGTACAGAAGGAAAAACTGAATTGAGCTTGCGATGTCAAGAAGGAAGCTTGTTAAATTGTCATGTTTTACAGCAATCACTATTAGCATTTCTACACTGCAAAAAATGACTTTATTTATTAGTATTTTTGTCTTGATTTCCAGTACAAATATCTAAAGATTCTTAAATCAAGACACATTTACTTGATAAGGAAAATGATTTAAGAGATTAAGTCGTCTTCTTTCAAATGTATTAAAATCGAGTGGGATTATTCTTAAAACAAGAAAAAAAACAAGACTTTTTTTTTACCCCATGGGCAGATACTTTTTTCTTATTATATAAGCACAAATTCACTTCATTCTAATACAATTTTCAGAAAACAACACTTAATATCTTGTCATTTTTCTTCTTGTTTTTAACCTTTTAAATTTTCATATACACTTTATACACAAATTCATATACACAACTTATTCTCTCTTTCTTTTTCTCTTGTTTTCCAGTACAAATATCTAAACTTTCTTAAATGAAGATACATTTACTTGAGAAGCAAAATGTCTTGAGCCATTACGTCTTGTTTTCTGAAAAATATGTCAAAATGAAGTGAATTTATGCTTAAAACAAGAAGAAAACAAATCTGAAAATAAGAAAATTAAACATATTTTAAGCATAAACTCATTTCATTATTATACAATTTTCAGAAAACAAGACTTATCTTATAAGTCATTTCGTTATTCTACAGTAAATATATCTTGATTTAAGAATTTTTAGTTAAAATAAGTTTTAATTTTGCAGTTTAGAAATGCAAATTGCTTATAAAGTATGAAGGCTGTAAAACAGAAAAGAGAAAATAAGCAGCATCCTATTATAAACATGAAAATTCATCACGTGCCTGTTGACAACATCACAAGCTCCATCCAGTTTTCACTGTGAGCCCGGCTGAAGCTGTTAAAATCTGTGCCTGTGATCTTCCTAAAAGACCTTTTGGGTCATCTGAGGCAGAAAATGTTTTGAAGAGCCTTTTCTGTTTCTGTATATGTTTCAGGTGGGGGAAATGTTATGAAGTGGAAACATCCGATGTGGGTGGAAAATGCACATAAATGGCACAGTGATGCTTTGGGAAAATGTAGTCAGAAAATGCTCCACTTCACATTAAGTACTGTATTGAGAGCAGACGGCTGTATTAATGTCATTATGAAGATTTGTTTATTTTCCCAGGTCTGCAACAGTAATGCATATTATGCAT
>NW_015554362.1:985238-1021158 GCF_001515605.1 Sinocyclocheilus anshuiensis
TAAATACTGTAATAATGTCACTTCAAATAATGAGTCGCAGGCCTCTCAGAGAATATCTATCTTGAGAGATCTTTTTCCAATTACTACACTGATTGTAACATATGTTTTACAATATATATATATATATATGTATATATATATGTATATATTTTTTTTTGTGCACAGATCACAGTCTGATACCATATTCTAATTTACAGTGATTTACAAGATGGAACCAGCTAAGGTTCAGTGACGTGACACTCATTTTATATGTTCAGATGTAATAATTTATTCAGAGAAACATTAAAAATGCACATCATGCTGACAACAACTTGAAAACATCTCCTCTATGATTAACCTTTTCAAAAATTCAGTTTGATATTTTTTGTGGGACAAAGTCAAAATGTCTAGGTAGTTTATCCATCTTGAGAAAAAATAAAAAAATGTCTAATTAATCTCTTCTTTTTAAGCAGTGAAATAAGCACTTGAAATGAAATAAGGCAACATTTCTATTTTTCATGTAGTTTAAATTGATATATTAAAATAACTACAACTCAAATAAAAATGAATAAAAACATACAGATATACATAGAATAAGGAACAAGAACTATTAAAAATGACAAAAACACAAAACAAATGCACTAAAATTAAAATGTAAACTAACAAAATAAAATTAAAATATAAAAATAAAAACGAAAAATATTAAATAAAAAAAAAAAAAATGTATTCAAAATATTATTAAAACCTATAATAGTATCTCGGTGATGGTTACACCACTTTTTAGAGTCATTAAAAAGTTTCTTCTTTTTTTTTGGACAACAAAAATGTATCTTCCTGTATTCAGAATAACATTTAGTCCTTCAAGTTGATGATCATACCTGATAAATGCCAAGGAAATTACGTAATCAGGGTGAACCGTGATGAACCAATCGCAGTCCTTGCTGTGCGGGTACGGATGGGGGAAATTTGGTGACAGAATGAATCCAGATGAGCCTGTAATGTTTCCACCACAAGGAGCTGGAAGAGATTATAAAGTACATACATTTGTTCCCAACCATAGTGTGCAAGCGCTGCTGTTTTATTTCAAAACGGCTAGATATCATATGAGTAAATGACCATCTTGGCTAATAAATCATTCAATAACTAGCTATGAGTCAAATTCAAATCACTCCATTAATATTCATGAGCAAAGCTGATAGGTTCCTGCCCCCCACCGTTTTGTTCTAAAGCTCCAGCTCTGCCTTTAAACCAGACTGACCATTAAAATGTCTAAATGTGACTCAAACTTAAAGGCAGCTGAAAGAAAATAGGTTTCACAGACTCCCGCTATCCAGAAAATAAATGCAGTTTCCTAGAAGCATTTTTTTATGGGAAGTCTTCACCCCAGTTTCCCACAACCCAGAAGTTTGAGCGCTTTGATCAGAAATTTCCATCAAAGAGATTTATTATTTCAATAAATATACTTTTATAAAGGGTGATTCAAGTCATTTCTGCTAGTTATTTTAGACATTTCGTCAGAGCTGACGAGTGTGAAATGAGAGGCCGCCCGTATTTCACAGGCCTCAGGCGGCATCGCTGCAAATTGAATAAATCTCACCGATACATGTAGGAGGGCTGGGCTGCCAGAAGAATCTGTTGTCCACCTGAATGCAGGTGATCCTGGGCTCTCCTTGCAGGTCGTAGCCCGGATCACACGCGAAGGTCACCGTGTCGCCGGGCTCTTTGCCCTCTCCGCTGCGGCTGCCGTTCATGGGCGTCCCCGGGTCCCTGCAGGCGGTCGCCACTGAACCTGCAAAATGGGAACGGTGACCAGCTGTGCTCACTTTTCACTTACCAGGATGTCTCCGCAGGAGCTAGCATTTCCCGCTCGGAAATTAGGTTGCGTGGCCTCGGTAGCAAACATTGGCTCACTGGGGGCTCTGCTGAGCAGAACACTGTCTAATACAGGTGTGGGATAAGTCTGAGCAACAGTACAGCAGTCCTGCTTGACTGCAAAATCACTCGCTAATGGATGCAGGGTTATTTAGTCTCTTTATGTACTTACTTTGAAAAGGCTTTTACTTTCTTCAGGCAGAGGAACCATTATTTTGGCCAAGCTTCCTTTTTTAGGCAATTAAATTCAAAGTGTTTTATGCAAAAAGTAAAATGTAATAAAAACAATCCATGCATGTTTGCTACACCGTTTTTTTTTTTTTTTTACTAAATGAACTTAAGGAACATACACTACCATTCAAAAGTTTGGGAGTGTTTCTATTTTGACAGACATTAATTCTTTCATTCAGCAAGGATGCATTAATTTAATCAAAAGTGACAGTAAATGTATGTATAATGATACTGTTCTCAAGAGTGATAATAATAAGAAATATTTCTTGAGCAGCAAATCAGCATATTTCTGAAGGACCATGTGACACTGAAGACTGGAGTAATGATGCTGACAATTCAGCTTTGTTGCTACACCGTTTTTTTTTTTTTTTTTTACTAAATGAACTTAAGGAACATACACTACCATTCAAAAGTTTGGGAGTGTTTCTATTTTGACAGACATTAATTCTTTCATTCAGCAAGGATGCATTAATTTAATCAAAAGTGACAGTAAATGTATGTATAATGATACTGTTCTCAAGAGTGATAATAATAAGAAATATTTCTTGAGCAGCAAATCAGCATATTTCTGAAGGACCATGTGACACTGAAGACTGGAGTAATGATGCTGACAATTCAGCTTTGATCACAGCAATAAATTACATTTTAAAATATATTCAAATAGATATTTTTAATTGTGAAAACATTTCACAATATTGCTGTATTTTTTATCAAATAAATGCAACCATAGTCAGCATAAGAGACTTCTTTCAAAACATAAAAAAATCTCATTCCACCCCAAAAAAATGTTTAATGGTATAATTAATTATTTTTATTCATATGCACCAATATAACCTCGCACATTTATGTTCATACAGTATGTTATTTTAATTTAAACTATTTTAAACTATTAAACTATTTTTATATATGAAAACCAGTGAAAACAAATCAAATCAAAGTTTTGAATCGATTCATTGAAATTAAGGGTTTGGAATGATTCATAAAAGATTAATCAATCACATGCGACTATAATCATGACACACCATTATAAAATTAATAGTTTAGAACATGATATAAATTTTAGTCATGCTATGCACCCCTACTAAAAATGTTTCACTGTTTATCACCGTTAAGGCTTCATTAGGTTGAACTTTTTTTTTACTTGATACTAGAACTGTGTACTGTGAAACTCTCTGGTTTTAAAGAAAAGTACTTACTTGAGAAATCAATGGCAAATCCAGATTTGCTAATGTAGAAGTCCGTCTCAAACTGGATGGTGACCACGTTAAGAGTGCTGTGAACGCCGTCGGGTAACAGTGAACCACTCACTTCCTTCAGGGCCATCTCGTTTTCCGGATGCCCGTCCCAAACCTTCAGGATATCATGTGATGCCTCCGTGTCAAATGCCAAGAACTGCAGACTAAAAAAAAAATAATAATAATAAAGCCTGATTCACACTCACTCACTTACATAGATTGAAATCCCCACATTTAATCTAATCAAATAAATAATTAGGTAACACTTCATAATAAGATTCCGTTGGTTAACATTTGTTAAAGGCATAGTTCACCCAAAAATGAAAATTCTGCCATCATTTACTCACCCTCAAGTTGTTACAAACCTGTATGAGTTTCTTTCTTCTGTTGAACATAAAAGAAATTTGGTAACCAAACTGGTCCCCATTGACTTCCATACAATTTATTTATTTATTTTTCCCCATACTATGGAGGTCAGTGGGGACCAGCAACTGTTTGGTTACCAACATTCTTTAAAATATATTCTTTTATGTTCAACAGAAGAAAGAAATTACAAATTTTCATTCTTGGGTGAACTATCCCTTTAACATTAACTAACTAAGAAACAGAGGCAGACAGTAGTGAAGTATTTTTACTCTGCTTTAAAAGTACTTTTCAAGTGTCTGTAAGTTATGTGTTTTTATTTAGAAAACTTTTACTTCAGAACATTCCAAATCATAATATTGTACTTTTTTACTGCACTACGTTTCATATTAAATAACATTTAATACGTAATTACATTAGAAATCTAGTACTTTCTTACTTTTACTCAAGTAAACGTAATTCAAAGTCTTACTTGAGTACAAGAAAGCACTACATTTTCTTAAGTATTAAAGGTAATAAAAAAAAATATATATATAAAAAAAAACTTTTTTATTTATGAAATGTAGTGCAGTAAAAAGTATGGCATTATGTTTTGGAATGTAATGAAGTAAAAGTTTTATAAAGAAAACCACTCTGATAAAGTACAGATACTTTTTCAATTTACTTGAGTAAAGTAAAAATACTTCACTACTCTCCACCTCTGCTAAGAAAATACTTCTAAAGCACACAAATACATTATAAAAATCACAAGTTGTATCTGTTAAAGGTAAACTGTGTAATTTTTGGCTATACTAACATCACCAAATCAACAGATAATTTCATAAGAAATATATTCCAAGTGTTTCTTCATATTTTAATTAAAGAATAGTTCTATTTTAGTATGTATTAATATGTTGAAATAGCTTCATTTTTATTGTATTTTCAGTTTCAATTCTAAGTTTTAGTAATTTTGTTATGAGTTTTTGCATTTTTTATTCATTTTTGATATTTATATTTAGGATTAATTAATTAATTTTTATTTATTTTATTTTTAGTAATTTTAGAACTTAAAATTAAACTTACAATTTTATTTAGTTGTCGAGGCAACATTTCTGATGCCGTCTACAAAACTGAAAAAAAAACATCATAAAAGTACCATAAAAGGAACTCAAATGACTGTTTGAAAAATGTTATTATTCTGCTGATTTGTTGTTGCTAGTATGGCAAAAAATTACACACTTTACTGGACCTGAGTTTACATGACCTAACAACTAACAGTTGTATTTGTATTTACTAACGTATTAACTAGAGCCCGACCGATATATCGTTTTGCCAATATTATCGGCAGATATGAGCCTGTTGCCGATATATCGGTATCGGCAAATATGCCGCCGATATGAAACTTTTTTTACAGAACATATAACGCAGATAAAATGCTTGAAATGGTGTAATTACTTAGTTTGTCCAGCAGAGCGCGCTCCATTGTTTGCTACTGGCGACCTGGATGAAACGCTTTAAAGCTTAAGTCTATGACTGATAATATACCCGAGGAACGAGGTGCTTGTTTGGTGAAACTCGCATTTCTCAGCTTTGGTGTAGAGTTGATACTTCATAAGGTATGGGAGCCTCCTCTGTAACAGCCTGTTGCCGATATATCGGTATCGGCGAATATGCCGCTGATATGAAATTTTTTTACAGAACATATAACGCAGATAAACTGCTTGAAATGGTGTAATTACTTAGTTTGTCCATTTGCTCCATTGTTTGCTATTGGCGACCTGGATGAAACGTTTTAAAGCTTAAGTCTATGGAAAACCATTGAAACTTTGAACAGCCATATCTCCATAACGGCGCGGCGAATCCGCACCAAATTCGGGATATCCCTTCATCTCGAGGAACCCTCTCGAACGTGAATCGAGTGTACGTCTAGAGGCCTGCTTTCGAATGAGACCACCCCCGCGTCGATAGCACCCAGGGTTTGGGAGTAACGGGTGGTTAAATTCGCAGTCCGGTGTCGACCGATCAAGCGATCCCGGGGGCTACCGATGCACGGAGGGTGGCGTTCGAGAGGGCTCCTCGAGCTGAATTTTTTTACTCCCTAATATCGGTATCGGCCCCGAAAAACTCATATCGGTCAGGCTCTAGTATTAACTAATGTTAAGTTAATGCATTATTAAGTTAATGCATTAACTAACATTAAGTAATGGGACCTTATTGTAAATAGTTACCAATAATGAGTTCAAGCAGACTTTTAATAATTTATTTACTTAGTAAGTGTGTCCCTCATGCAGCACCGTAAACAGGTCAAAGACCTCAATCATAACAAAATAAGATGACATTTTCCAACATGTAGAGGTAGATAAACTTCACTTGAAGTCAGGGTCAATGCAATCTGTTTAAAATTAATAAACTTGACTTTCTCCTATGCAATTTCAATGAATGCCTTTAACCAGCTCTCTAAATACCCATTATGGCTGTCAGCATTGACACTACGGCACTAATGCATCAGGCTAAAATATGAATTAATCTCTCTCACCAGTGACTTAATGAGCTGCGTTTCCACCTTAATAATCAGTCACCTGACAGTGTTTCCGGAGTCCACCTCGATGGTCCATGTGCAACGGAGGTTGTTGTCATATGGAAATGGGTATCCGGGAGACAGTATCCGTCCGGATGACTCACCTTTAAAACTTCCCCCACACTCCGCTACAATAGATCAAAACAAGAAGTTATTGCGCTGTCAACTCCCACCCACGAAGATGATGTATTTAGTCAGAGCTTTCTTTCTGTTGTTAATGATGAGCTCTGCAGAGACTCGGCCCGCTGGTATCTCTGTTGCTGGATCTGACACGACCACGCCGCCCCCTCACCATCCCGAAGTGGCCATACAACAATGGGCTGTAATTATGCATGCACGAGACACCGCTTTTAACTACGTTGCTTGTGCATGTCATTAATTAAATGTTAAATCTCTCTGTCCACATTATTTATGAGCTCAGTCTTGCATGAAAAGCTGTGGACCACTGCATATATCACAAAAAAAGGAAGTATTATCATATTCATTACAGTGGTCTCACACACAATATCTGCACTACATTGCTCATTAAAGCACTTGTTTCTGTAGCACATTATGGATCAGCCGGAGCAACACTCATCTCATGAGCAAACAGGCTTCCTTGTGACAAAGAACCTACTGATATTACAATGGTCATATAATGAACGCAGAGACGGCTCAGATAGGCAATCAAGAAATAGAAAGCCAGCCCCTGGAGATTATGATGTCTGATATCATTTCAATGGCCTCTTTAGAGCTGGAGTGTGTCTCTCTTTTTTAAATACTTTCATATATTCAAGTTCAATTTGCAGAGACAACGAAGTAAACCATTCGTAGGTTGATTCACCTGAAAAGCGTAAACAGTGATTCTGTGGGGATATCAAAACATTGGTCTTTTTGCTTGAGCACCAGCAACACTTTGAATCAACCAATCATGTGAGTTTGGGGCGGGACTAAGCGTTTGTTCAACCTATGGCAGAGTGGGTGGAGAGTTTGGGAAACCTGTTTGAAAACAGTCAATATTTTTGCAATTCTTCTGAAATTAATTTGTCTTACTGCATGATTATGAAACCAGTTAATAGCACCTAAAAATATACGTTTTCCTATATGCATAATGTTTTCATATTAATGCTCTGAACTAAAAAAATACACAAACATTTTTTTCTTAAAATGCTACAAGTTTTTCTACACAAGTTTCTACACTCTCAGAAAATAAAGGTTACATTGTTGTACCTTATTTACCCCTAAATGGTACATATTAGTACTCTGAAAAGTACAGTTTGGTAAAGTGAGCATATTAGTACCTTTTGGAAGGGTACCGCCCCAGTGACAACATTTTTTTTCCTGAGAGTATATGATATTATGTGTTAAAAATGAATGTTGAAAAGAAAAAAAAGTGTGCTATTTCTCAGCTACCCACCTACAACAATAACCAGGTTGTGTCACTAACAGACCAGCATTGCCAATAAAGCCTGAATAATTAAAGTAAAATAATGCACAAACTAATTTGTCTTACAATTATCTAACAAGCCATATCCTAGCAACTCAGAACACCTCATCAATCACCTAGCCACACCCTAGCAACCATTCAAGCAACTCAGAACACCCTAGCAACCCCCAGCCATATCCTTGCAACTCAGAACACCCCATCAACCACCTAGCCACACCCTAGCAACCAGTCAAGCAACAGAAGACCTCAGCAACAACAAAGAGATACCCTGGCAACCACTCATAAACCATGGAATCATGGTATCGACTTGTGCTTGCCTGAAATACTACTGTTATTTTCAGACATGCAGTCTCTAAAAATCAAGATAGAAATCTCAACAGAACATGAGGGCTGACATAACAGTAGAAAGTGATCTGTGTGGTCAACAACTACCTATTTAGTATTGGAGGAAAAACTCCAGAACCTTTAGCAAAATTAATATTGTATATTGCACTTTATAACTGCATGTGATCTGTTTTGTGAAAAGAGAAAATAGCTATATAAAGTGAGGCATTTATCAGCTAGCTTTTGCATGAAATATTTAGCACAGCCTCAATGTGCACCATTTTGATGTCTAAATTCCCAAGGCGCTGTCATAACAGCAAGCAGACCCTTGAGGCAAGCTTCCAGCATCTGCTCACCGGATACCATCTACAAAGAGCACGGCTATTTCATTCTGACTGCTCTATTCTTCATCAATTTCATCATACAAAAGGCAAGTATATGCTGGACTACCATAAACATTGACAACTCTATGAGACCAATTCACTTAAGTGAAGTACTTTTATAGGTTGCCTGGGATTGAAGCGTTTTGAGACAGAGGCTTTGTTCTGAAAACATTGTGATCTACCTGTGCTGACTACATAGGTAGCTGTGGTAGCATCTTTAGTGATATGGACTGATAAGTGACTGATTTGGAAACAAAGAAAAAAAAGAAACTAAAGACAATTCCCTGCTGCTGATTAGAGACGGTTTGGCTAGTAGACCAGCAAAGTCACTATATTCACTATTTCCACCACAGGATTAAAAAAAAAAAAAAAAAAAGGTAATTGCGATTTATATCTCATAATTCTGCCTTTTTCTCGAAATTCTTACAATTATGACTTGAGCTTATATTTCGCAATTCTGAATTATTTGTCAAAATTCGTATATAAAAATGCAATTCCAACTTCTCTCAGAATTGTGAGATATAAACTTGAAATTTATAACTGGTTTGACCTTTTTGCAGATCAAATGGTCATACAGCACGACAAATTAATTTTTGAAAGTATAAATAATCCATGTGGTTTCGCAATTAATTTGGGGTCATAAAAACAGCATGTTGGAAAATTGAGAATTTATACAAGAATAAAATAATGTTGACTGAGGGCATGCTTAATGATTATGAAAGTGGCCAAGACAAACAGCAAACAATATGCTTTAACTGGCTAATGCCTTGCTAGTTAAACTAGTGGAGGAGCATGCAGAAGCTGTAAGTAGTAAATTAATGTGATTAGTAGGTTAAAAACTTTGAGCATCTCAGTTGTCTATAATTATGCAGCTGGTGGCCAAATCGCCATCCTGGACAACACCCCATTCTGGGAAGCAGCAAACAGCGTCCAAAACACAACATATGCTGGTCTTTTCAACATGGTAATTATAAATATTCACTCTCCAAATGAGTATGTACTCAAAAACCATTTTCCCCATGAGTATTTCAAGTTTGCACTGTATAAATCTCAAGGCTACGTGAGCAAAAGATTATCTAGTCATTAACAGTACAAGCTCTTATAAGCACATTAAACTCAGGATTTGAGCAATGAACCAATCTCTGATTAACAATGCAAATGAATCATTGAACGGCAAAATATAAAACGCAACCAGTAAACATCTAAGCTAGCATAGCTAAGCTAAATGTTTTGTAGTTCTCAAATGACCAAACAAGCAGGCGACACTAAGATGATTTACTGCACATTAACAAGAAATCAATAATGAAACATATTTACATTAATATGCATTCCTGTTGCATAATTCATGTTCATTGCAAATTAAAAATTACTTGCTGCAGCTCTGAAATTACTTTGCATTTATAATCAACATCTTGAATCATGTAGAAACTAAAAATTCATTTACATTTTTTTAAAATAAATTTACTTAAATTTCATTTAAATTTAATTCAATTGTGTGTGTGTTTACTTGTTAATTTATAATTTATATATTGTACAATATTTGCATGTTAACAGTAAAAAAATGCATTTATAATCTACATCTTGAATCATGTAGAAATTAAAAATTAAATAATTTTTTATATAATTAATACATGTTTTATTTTATTTTAATATATATGTATGTGTATGTGTGTGCAACATAATACATTAACATTTGTCAAATAAAAAATTTGCAAAATAATATTATTATGAAAAACGCTTTAAACATTGTTAGTTGATGATACCTAATGCATCTAATGCCAATGAACTGAACCTTACTATAAAGCATAACCATGGTTTGCTTAAAGTTGTCTCTATATTAAACTGGGATAAAAGAAAGTACTCAAAATCAGAAAAAAATTACACACTTCAGATTCAGTCTTGTGTTTACATGAAGAAGCCATACAAGGTGAACAAAAACAACAATTACATCAATCTTCACAACGCATCGGGATCGAAGTTTAATTGGGTAAAATGTGTAAGTGCCGTTCCAGCACCGGTGCAAGATGCGTGACAGATTCTAGTAGATCAATTATTCACAACAAAACAAAGAGAGGTATTTGTAGTCACAAAACGGATACAGCTGCATGTGCAATTAAGTGGAATCCATGTAAGGATAAATGCTCAGGATTAAGGATGCACATGCCAGTGGCTGTGGCCGATGTCTCATCCTGCTGCATGTGAAGGGTTTCAATGGATTACCTATGCATGAGGGGAGCGGGTGGTCCCATGTCCGTCTCTCGCCCGTCATACATCTCAATATGCTGCTGCCATGGAGACTGTAGCCAGGATCACAGCGATACGTGACCACGCTTCCAGCAAAGTGGCCTTGGTCGCTGACTTTGGATCCAAACTGTGGCACACCGGGTTCGTCACAATGAGAAAGTTCAAAACCTGGAGGAGAAAAGCATGTGAAAGGAACATCAGTGGGTGTTTTGAAGTGCTCCCAGGGGGCGGCTTTAGATTTGAAAAATTTCAAGATTACTGCTATATGAAGGTCACATTAAAACATCTTTTAAAACTTCTTGCTTGGGAACATCTTACCATGTATTCATCATTTTCATTATTCATCACCCCCTTTTTACTTTTCAACTTTTATCTTATATTATCTTTTATCTTATTATTATTATTATTTTTACTCATCTCAGACCCAGACTTTCAATCTTAAAACATGAAAATTGCCATAATCTCAAATAGTATTATTTTAGTACCATTTTATCTTTTTTTTTGTAGTTTTTGTTGCATTTGTGACATTTTTATTCATTTTCAAATATATCTATATAGTTTTTATTAATCTGTATTTATGAGTTTTATTTTATTTAGTTTTAGTTATTTTAATACTTCAAGTTTAGCTAAATAAAAATGAGAAATGTTGCCTTGGCAACAAGCTGAAATTATATATATATATATATATATATATATATACATTTAATTTTACTTCAGTTAACATTTCAAATAAAAAGGTTTTTTTTCCCGTTACGTTATAGTTCTTAGCTGACTATAAAAACCCTGGCCGTCATACTGCAATTCATTTGTTTTTCTTTTCTCTTTTATTTCAAATATTTTGCACGTTAATATTTATTGGATCACAAAAAAATTTATTATACACTTTTACACAAATTAAACTGACATCATTTCCATCACACACAGCACTACTAAGATTTATTCAAAAGTTATTGCACTTGGTTTTCAATGAGATAAATGTATAAGTAAAAATATAACATTCAGTATTTAGGATACATTATCACACACAAACCTACATAAATGAGAGAGAGTGTGAAAAGTGTGTTCTAAGAACATTTATTTTCTAAACGTTAACATGACTAAAGATGGCCACGGTTGAAGAAACACGCAGGCGATATGTTAGAGACCACCCAGCAATGTGTGGAATTGCACCAAGCTGCTGGAGTTCAAAATAGAGTACAAGACCACAATCATGTGCATCCAAACATGCTTGCTGAGCATTTCATTTCAAAACCATGGGTATTAATAGGAAGTTGGTCCTCCCCCTACTGCTACTGGATAAAAATGTCCACTCTTCTGGAATGGTTTTCCACTAGATGTTGGAACAAGGATGTAGGAATTTGCACATTCAGACAAACCAGCAGTACTATATGTGTAAAGCTATATCAAAACCTATTAATCAAAAGGGGTTCTCAGATACTTTTGTAATGTGTAAAAATAAAATTTGAAAGGACTTCCAATTTGTTTTTCTGCTTCATAACAATCATATCAATCATTTCAACAAAGTTAACCTCTAAAATCAACTGAATTGCAGGGCTGCAAAATTGTCCCCGAGCTTCCAAATGAAGTTCCCACTCTCCCCTTTCTGATTTGTACAATTACATTTTACAAGCAAACACAATTTCCTGTGTATTTCCTATGTCATATACAATTACAGTGAAGAGGAGCACAAATAATATCATTCCAACCGTTTAATCCTAATCAGATTTTAACGAGAGAATGATACAGCTAATTAATTCATTAAAACTAGGTGTGGGTGAAAGAAACACAATCCAAGCCCACCAGGAGTTACTCTCCCAGTGGACCGACACACGGCGTTATGAAATTCACTTTGAGTCTCCATAATGCAACCTTGTTATGCACATAAAACAAAGAAATAAATCCACAGCCATAATAATATTCACATTTATATGAACACACAGCCTGATAATACTGTGAGACAATAACATGAGCAACACTGCGCCCGCCAATTAAGACTTTACTGACTGGAGATGAAAATACAGAGGATGTTATAGAGAGTTTATGGATAATAGCAGATTCATTCAGCTCTAAAATCTAGTCTTGTGTGAACTCTCATATCAAAGCAACTAGCAGAATTAATAAAGAGAATATCACATGAATTATATTGATACAGTCTCAGAGAGTCCAGTACTTTTGACTACTGGCATAAACTCTACAGCTTATTCTGCCCACCACTATATGTGTTTATGTCATATAGTTTATGACAGACATAATATAATAGATTTTTTTTCCCTTTATGCATTTGAAAGAAGTCTCTTCTGCTCACCAAGGCTGCATTTATTTGATTAAAATACAGTAAACCATTAATATTGTGAAATATTATTACAATTTACAATATATTACAATAAAGAACTGTTTTGTATTTAAATATATTTAAAAATGTAATTTATTCTTGTTATGACAAAGCTGAATTTTCAGAAATTATTCAATTTCAATAAACATTTCTTATTATTATCAATGTTGAAAACAGTTTTTGTAGCTTAATATTTTTGTGGAAATTGCAACTACATCCAAATGTACATTTTATTGTATGTATTATGTATTATAAAACATAATATTTAATGTGTGAAAGTCTTGTGATGTTTTTTGTTACTGGAAAAATAAAATAAAATAAAATAAAAAATATCAATTATTTCCATGTTTTTGCAACAAAATAATTTTTTATGATGTACGGAAGGCACTCTATTTCTACCACCCTCTCCTTTACAAACGCACACACATTCTGTACAGTACAGACACATACCCGCACACACAGAAACGTACACACACACAGAAACCTGTTGTCAGCGCTGCTCTGATGATTTTTATCAGTAAAACAGTTTAACAACTTAAAAGCTACATGTCATTTCTCACAAGCGAGGTAATACGGCGCTGTTCTTGAATCAGATGAACTTACAGTTTCGCTATTACTTGAGACTCTGCCGAACTCTGTTGAGAGACGCACAGACTCAGGTAATTCACATACTTTTAATCTCTCTCTTTCTCTCTGATAATTGCATTAATAACTGCATTATTCTGCTATCAACGGCTCAAGCCTCAATTACTGGGTCTAAAATGGCATTTTGGAATTACAAGTGGAGGCGTGGGATGACACGAGTTAGAAATTAATCATACATACAAGAGCGTTTTAAGGGCAAAAACCTGATGAATGTCTTGAAATACAACATCTTAACTATTTTTGAGGTGTGGTAACCATAGTATAAGTGGAATACCTGACTCCGTTCTGTTGAACTATTAGAAAATAATGCACACCCGAGGTATAATGCATTATTTCGACTTTGCATTATTTTCTAATAATTCAACATCATTAATTATTCCTTACTAATATAATATAATATAATATAATATAACATAATATAGTCAAACCAAAACGTATTCAGACACCAGATATATTTTTTAAATATTTTTTTACTAGTGGGTGCAGGACACTATAGTTCATTTAAGTAAGTGAGGATAGCAAAATAAAGTAAACCGTGACATATTATAACCAAAAATTCTTCATACGAAAAAAATATATCTGAAATGGTGTGAGACTAAATACGGAAGACATTTTTGGGTGAATTGTTCCTTTAAATGATACTTTGTTCTGAGTTCTCTTTCACTTTTTTTAAGTGCCAAATGCACGTTATCAGTGCCTGATAGACAAATGAGAGGCTGTCAGTGCCACACAGTAAACGAGCAAGTCCATCTAAACGCTTCCAGCGCTGGGCTCTGTAAGTCACTCCTCCATTCTCAAAGAGCCGAAGCGGTGCTCAATACCGCCGATAACCTCATTCACACTCATGTTTTCCTCACGTTGGGACGTTACTGTTACGCTACCACCAGCTATAATCCTGCTGCAGAGCTTGTGCGCGCTTTATGATTAAGATATTAAATAATACGGCACTGTGAACTGTGGTAGACACATTAGAAAACTTCTCATGAGAAAAGAAAAACCTATCATTTCAAACAAAGGAAATTAAGAGTCTCTGTGCTTTCTCAATGGCACTAATAATCCATGCATACGATGCCGCTAATTCAAAGGGTTTCATTTAAAAAGCAATAAACCATGTGTGTGGTGTAGCGAGTGCTGGGAACAATTATACAGTTCAAGCAGACAATGAAATGAAGATATTAATCCAAAAATGAAAATTAATTGAGCTAATATATTCCACTGTGAGGTGAGAGGTGGCTTATGGCACAAAGATTGAGAGGGAGCAGGAGATCTCATTCATATCTGTAGGCATTTGCACATAGAAATGCATGTAGAAATTACTACACCTGCCCATAATACCGTATTGACAACTAGATTATTTAGTTGTAATTATTTTGCTTCTCTGTATATTTGTGACAAACTGAAGCAAAACTGTTTTGCTTATTTTTCTTTAGCATACAGTTTGGATGTCATATTTCAGTCATTTACGTCCACGATGGTCAGATTATCTTTCTTACAATTTGATAAAACATTGGTTCCTAAAAAAGATAAGAGGCTAACATTTGAGTAAATCACTTGTATTATCAAACAGTAACATTTTAATTACTTACCAAAGCCAATTTTTAATGACTTGGTGAGTGCTCATTTTTGACCATTTTTGTACAATATCAATGCACTGACAGCGTCCTAAATGTAAACCTTTATGCACTCACTACTGTTCAAAAGTTTGGAGTTGGTAAGATTATTCTGAGGGAAAGAAATGAATACTTTTATTCAGCAAGGATGCATTACATTGAACAAAATTGTCAGTGAAGTCATTTATAATCTTATTAGAAATGTATAATAATAATCATTTCTATTTCAAATAAATGCTGTTCTTTCTAACATTCTATTCATCAAAGAATCCTGAAATCAATGTATCAAATCATATTAGAATGATAGCAGAATAATGCAGCAAATCACAAAAAAAACAGCTTTTTTGTGATTTGCTGCATTATTCTGCTATCATTCTAATATGATTTGATATAAAGCAAGACACAAAAAAAGATGTGCATTACAGGAATAAATTATATTTTAAAATATAATCAAATAGAAAACAGTTATTCTAATCTAAATTATAATAATATTTCACAATATTACTATTTTTACTGTATTTTAGGTCAAATAAATGCAGCCTTAGTGAGCCTCTTTCAAAAACATTAAAAACTGACCGCAAACTTTTGAATAAGAAGTGCTGGAATTTTTATATGGGTGCAGTAGTTCAGCACTCAGACACATTCCCACAGAGGACTCTCATTTATCAGTAAATTATGGCGAAGCATTGTGCGAGAAAATCCGTTTTAATTGAAGCTTTATGAAATCCAGATGGGACTAATAAAAGTACAGTAATTTGCAGCCTTGGTAGGAGTGAATTTAATTATCATCAAAGCTCATCAAGTCTGAAATATTAGTGAAACACTGTTGATGTTACATGTCCCACTTGCTTCTATTGGCTTGTGGGCGACACACGACTAGTTTCAGGTGTTTCTGAGCTCTACACACGAATTTGTGAACACCCCAAATGAGCTTAACTCAAATGTCTACAGCATGTGCTTCATGCACGCAGATTGACTTTATTTTCACTTTTGGGTAATAAAAGCTACACCGGGCAGGCAGCTGACTAAGAGCTACTGAAGTCATGTAATCTAAGTCTGGTTGTGACAGATTAAAGGCTGGAAGCTCTATTGTGTGTGTGTTTCTACAAGCAGTGTGGAAGAAAGCAAGTGTACGAGAAGACTTACTGCTGTAAACCAGCTTAAAACCCTCAGCCGTATCCTCTTGATCAGAATAAAACTCCAGCCACAGGTGATTCGACGTGCTGGTCAACGACTGACCTAACATAGAGGAACCTGAGAAACCTCCCAGAACTTCTGCTGTGTTGTCTGGACCATCATACAACTGGGGAAACAGACCAGAAAAGTCTATAGGGTTTCCCAGCAAACAAAACATGTCCTAAGAATGTTTTACTAATGTTAGGAAAACATTATTTCTGAATGTTCTCAGAAACATCCAGCTTTGAAAAAATTGTAAAAACGTTTTATCTTGGTCATGTGAATGTAAAAAAAGAAACACATTAAGGGAATGTTACATTTTTGATCATTTTGCAAACATTATGGGAATGTTACTTTCAAATGTTCTCTGATTTATTTGAAACAAGTAGCAAGCAGTCTAAAAAAACATTAGACTAACATCCAACTAAAATGTTTCACAAAAACATTCTATGAATTATGTATAAATAATGTTTTTGTGCTAAAATTGTGAAAACGACCAAAAGACTTTATGCGGTTCTATTAACATTACTAGAAGAACGTTTGTTCATAACATTGCCAGAACATTCCCTGTTAGGTGGGTTGGCGTTAATGTGTTGCTAAGCAAACAATACATTGCTTTAAGCATTTATATCCATTGCAAATAGACAAATATTGCCCAAAATAATACATTTTTGATTAGATGACGTGTTTTTGGTGCTTTTAGAATCAAATGAATGTGTGTTGCAAGCATGACTCTGACATCGGTGTACATACAGTACTTACCTTAAGAACGTCACCATGAGACAGATTAAAGGTGCTAGCTGAGATGTTGATTCCTTTTCCTGCCTGTACTTGAATGTTGTAGATGCACTCGTGGTTGTTCTCGTAATTGCGAGGGTAGTTTGGGGACAACAGGACACCGGCGTTCTTGGAAACAGTTGAGCCGCACTCAGCTATGGACAATGGGGAACCGTAGTGACATAGTGGAACAGCAATGCGTAAAAAGTGTAAATTTGGGGAAATAAAGAAAAAAGCAAAAATCTAGGTATTCAGAAAGACAACATATCATCAAAACATGCAGTAGATCTTGAACAACATATTTTGTCACTCATTAGTTGCATTAGAGTCAGTACTGTATCAATGCAATGCGTTTAACTTGACCATCAATTTTCAACACATGAAGAAAAATCATCCGCAGTTTCTCTGTCATGACTTGTTATTTGATTACACTGTCAAAGGGTAAGAAATCGTACTCAAAATTGGATAATAAATAAATAAATAAATACCACATATATTTCCATAACTAGATGTGAATCACTAAATTAACATGAAACATACTTTAATTTTATAATATCATTACTATTTAAAATGTTTATTAATTGAAGTACTATTTTAATAATTAGTATATAATAAGTACACTCTAAAAATGATTTATCAAAGTTGTAAATAAAACACAGATTGGAGTATGTTTTACAAGAAAATACTGTTTCAGTCTAAGAAATTGTCCTCAAAATGAATGCATATTTACTTCCAAACTAGATGCAAATCACTTGAAAGTTATTTGCATGTTATAACAATTAGGATAACACCATTATGCATGCTTTTAAAAGTATTATTTATAAAAGTAGTATATGCTATACAAGTAAGTACTTTGTAAAATCAGATTTTTTGACGATTATTAGAATACATTTCACAAGAAAATACAATTGCAGTCTTTCTAATTCATTTGCCGTTTCCTTGTAATTATTTGTGAAATGTACAAGCAATTTTGGAGTGAAAATTAAGTAAATTTTTTTTCAGTGTATAATACGTATAATAAGTAGTATTTATTATACTGTGCAGCAAGCTTTGAGTAGTACACTACTACTCCATTCAAAACACAGTACAACTCAATAGCCTGTCGTCGCTGAACTCGAATGCAACCATGGAGACTTGTCAAACTCTGGACGTCCAAGCAAATGAGAGCAGCTGACCACGTACCCACACACCTTGGCAGAGGTGCACTCCATATGCGCCGTCCACCGCCCAGGCAAGTGATTTCTCGAGCACCCTGCAGGCGGCAACCAAGGTCACAGGAGAACGTCAGAGTGTCGCCGATGCCAAATCTGCCACCGCTGTGCCTGCCAAACTGGGGCACACCAGGGTCCTCACAAGGCTCCAAATCATATTCTAATAATAAAACAAACAGCAAAAAGTTTAGCCGGAAACCTAGTTGACCTCATTTGCTGGTGCTGGTGTTATGCAGGTTGAACTTTATTGTATGCTAAAACTTACTGTAATATGTGTTTGCAGGATGTGACAAACATAATTCATGTAAACTGCAAAAATCAGGAATTAGTTATGAGCTCTTTGGCTCTGTTCCGAACCCTAGTGAGCTACCGCATAGGCAGCATTTTAAAGGAATAGTTCACCTAGAAATGAAAATATGCAGAAAATGTACTCACCCTCAGGCCATCCAAGATGTAGCTGAGTTTGTTTTTTTATCAGAACAGATTTGGAGAAATGTAACATTGCATCACTTGCTCACCAAAGGATCCTCTGCAGTGAATGGGTGCCGTCAGAATAAGAGTCCAACCAGCTGCTAAAAACATCACAATAATTCACAAGTAATCCACACCACTCCAGTCCATCAGTGTCTTGTGAATTGAAAAGCTGTGTTTGTAATAAACAAATCTATCATTAAGATGTTTTAACTTCTGGGTAAAATAAGAGTCCCCCATCCACAATAGTGCTTTCTCCAGTAATAAAGTCGTCTTGTCTGAATCAAGAGAGAAATATGCACAGATCAAGCACTGTTTACAAGCAAAAACAGTTCAAAAGAGCTCTAAAAAAAATTGTAGGTAGAATTTGATGTGAGAGACAACAGGAGATTACATTTTTCATTGGAGGATGTGTTATTATTGATTATTATGGACTTATATTTTGGTAGTGACTGTTTTAAAGTTAAGGTGCCTTAATGATGGATTTGTTTCTTACAAACAAGCAGGTTTTCACTTCACAAGCTGTTAATTGATGGACTGGAGTGGTGTGGATTACTTGTGGATTATTGTGATGTTTTTATCAGCTGTTTGGACTCTCATTCTGACGGCACCCATTCACTGCAGAGGATCCTTTGGTGAGCAAGTGATGCAATGTTACATTTCTCCAAATCTGTTCTGATGAAGAAACAAACTCATCTGCATCTTGGATAACCTGAGTACATTTTAAGCAAATGTCATTTTTTCAGTGATGCAGAAGCAGGCGTTGATCTTCTCCTGCGGAGGCGGGGTTTAGCCACACTATTACGTCATAAAGTGACACATTCCACAACCTGTCGTTTGGCAGGTTGGCTTCAATATAAGCTGTTCAATATAAGGATGTTTTTATAGTACAATGACCACTTATATGTCAATAGATCAAGGGAATTTTGATTTCTCAGTTCTTGACCCCTTTAAAGTCATATACCATTAGCTTAGCACCATGCTAAAGTACCATTCTATTGGAAGTGTCTTCAGGTCTTCTTCGCCTGAGGAGTGCTAATTACTGTAGATGAGGCAAATATTTAAACTATTGTCATGTATTCGATAGAAGAATTATCACAACAGTTATTAAAACGTTTTGAAATTTGTTCCTGATAAATGACACGCAGTTCTTCTTGTTGCTTTATTTTAGCACGGTACTTCAGTCTTGATATTCAACCAATGTCTCGTGTAACATTACATCATGATTCACAGAGTAAACAGAGAGTGAACATTTACCCTGGGTTATCTGCAAGCACTTAAACAATCAATTAGAGCTATGATAGCAACAGTGTGAATCATTTACACACATGTAAATGATATGCAGAAACGGTTAGTGTAGGACCGCAGCTGCGGTTTCAATTAGATCCTGGCGCAGTGAGTTCAGATGACTTTGATGGTCGATGGCAACGACATGAATTGCTTGTTTGTCACTTTTGCTTCCTCTGAGCTCTAATATCAAATATTCAAATCTATTTAGAAACACAATGTGTTCAGCATATGAACGCTTCCACCTTGTCACTCCGAAGCTGTATAGAAAATTTAATAGATTTCATATTATGTAAAGATATGAGTTCTCGTCCTTGAACATTCAACATTAAGGCTGGAATGTTAATGGTGGAAAGCTTTTGTCTGCAGTTTCACGCCTGATACTTTTCGCATTATGCATGTCTGCTTCTGTCAATCCCATCAATATTCAGTACCAGAAAAAGGTCAACCGCCGTTTTCATCAGGTAATAAATATATTAGGCTAATACAGGAACTTGGCTTCTGGATAATTGTATGGGTATTCATAACTCCAGTCCTTAATTAATGTATATGATGGCTCAAGTAAACATTAGCCAAACCCTATGGGCTCTTCTCACAACTTGGCTTTATATCAGAACAGCATGTCCTCTAACAATGTATTATGCTGACCTAAAATAAATAGTTCAGCCCAAAATCTGTCCAACTGGAAGGCAACCCTTCCATAACTTCCAAAATAAAATGTATGTATAATGTATTATAAAGGTATCCATAATGTACATTGTAATGCATTATATCATTTCATAAATAATTGTAACCAAAGTTAAAATGCCTTATAATATTTGAAGTTTTTTTAGTCATGTGTTTTAATGCATTATACTTTCCAAAGGTGTAATGATGAGTATTATAATGTATTGTAACTATGGTTACAATTATTAATAAAATACACAATGCATTATAAGGTGCATTAAAAGACATAAGTAAAGCATTAAAACTACTTTTATAATGAATTATTATATAAAGGCTTTAAGTAAAGTTTACCAAAAATGACTGTAACCAGTCATGAACAGATATTCGGTGCAACTGCTTTAAAATACTGTTGGCTTCCTGGCGGTTTCTCGACTATGAGCTCATATTTAGCTGTCAAATAGGTTTCTTTTCCACTTTTACGTCAAAAGGTAGATCAACTAATTCCATTAGACGGCAGCCCGGTTTAAACCAGTGCCCAGTGGGTATCCGGTGGTGACCGTGCAGCGCAGCAGGATGATCCAGTGGGGATCTGTGACTAATGAAAAACGCAGCCCAAAGCCAGCTCTAATATCAGCCAGCAGTTCGCCGCTAAAGTCTGACGAGAAGACTGCCGGGAACACTGATAAAACTCAGACTTTCAATAAGCCACTGAGACGAAGCTCAAGCTGTTGCCAATTGATTACCTTTATCAATGTACAAAACACCATCTATATCTAATTGCTGCTATGACTTTTCATAGAAACAGGCTTGTAGGAGCTGAGGACGATAGCGGCTGCTCTTGTCCTACAATAACCTTTAATAATATCCTCAGATTTAGATTAATTATTAGATCTTATACTAAAGGATGGTATGGCTATCACTTTCATTAAGGAAAAAATAATTATGTAAATGATTGCACTGTTAGCAAAATTTTGTGCTGTAAAAGTTTGTGTAAAAGTTTGCAATTTTTAGGAAAGAATGGGTTTATCATTTCACAATGTAGGTAAAAATGGTTTAAACAAACAATCTGCACGGAAAATTGTGTAGTTCAGTGTTTATGTAACTTGTCACACTGAACTGATTACGTCAATTTATGTAAGAATGGTTTCATGAATGATTTACAGAAAAAATTGCTTTGCTCAGAATGGCTGGCTCTCTTCGTAAACTGTTACAAATCGAATGCAACAATTTACATAAAATTGTGTGCATTGCAGATGCTTTCTATCAAAACGGTGTGTGTCCTCTAACAATGCATCACTCTGACCTTAAAGGAATAGTTTAGTAAAAAAAAATGTGCTCTATGTTGATGATTTCTGACCTTTTTTAGAGCTTAGTTAAATGGGAAAGAGCTGTGTAAAAAATCTTCAAATTTTTCCTCCAAAAAAAGTAACAGCATATAAGCTTGTAGTGACATTGGGATGCACACAAAATTGCATAATTTTATTCAGATTAACTATTTTTTAGAATTTACTGCTATTCTTTGCAACAACAACAAAAAAAACAGGTTCGGTGCAACTGAAACTGATAATAATAATAATAAATAAACAAACCAATAAACTAATAAACAAATAAATAATAAGTAAATAATTAAGAATAATAACAACAACAGTAAAATACCTAAGTGAACCATAAAATCAAATGGGACACACGGATTCTTTCACCTGAGAAAGAGATGTTGAAACCCTGGAAGGAGATGGAAAAGTCTGAGATGAAGCGAAGCTGAGCCTTGAAGTTGCCGTAAAGCCCGGCGTTGACTGGCGGGGGTCGTTGCGAACCGGTGAGCCGGGCCAGGGGCCGCGCAAAACTGCCGTTCTCCGTCAGGAGCAGATAGTCATGGTGATCCTCCAGGTGAAACGCATGAAACGTGAACTGCACACCTGAGAAGAAGAGGCATCAGATGAGGACACCAATTTACTTTACTTCTTCAACAGGACACATCATGTCAAAAGAAATGACTTGGATTCTTTAAGGAAACAAGGCGTAAGTGGAGAAATTATGGCGGTGTCTTTAAATAAATTGAGGATAAATAAATCTATCTCAGCTAATGCTGTAAACTACACAGGGAGCCCTATTACTATTATAATATTAAAGTTTACAATTAACAACAGAGTACAAAACATTAAATTGTTATGTATTTTTAGATATAATAATTAACACTCAAATTAAAAAATTGTATGGAAACATGTAAATTGCGCATAAGGCATTTTTATATCAACTAAATCTAATTATAAAATGATGTTTCAACTCCAATTCATTTTTTAAATAATTAAATAATAATTTTCACAGTGGACAGATTAATTTAAACATGCATTAAATAATTAAAGGGGTCATATGATGCTGCTAAAAATAACATTATTTCGTGTATTTGGTGTAATGAAATGTGTTTATGCGGTTTAAAGTTAAAAAAACACATTATTTTCCACATACTGTACATTATTGTTTCTCCTCTATGCCCCGCCTTCTGAAACGCGTTGATTTTTACAAAGCTCATCGGTCTGAAAAAGCGAGGTGTGCTCTGATTGGCCAGCTATCCAGTGCGTTCTGATTGGCCGAATACCTCAAGCGTGAGACGGAAATGTTACGCCCCTCACCATACTGTTGATGCCGTGTCCCAGCCGGAGTGACGAGACAAAAAATATTAAAACCCATTACAAACGAGGCATTTGTTGCATCCAGTGGGGACATAATTACTGATTATAACGACTTATACTGTCTTTTTAGGCATTGCGTTGCGTTGCATTGCGCCGCGTAAACATAAAACTCTTGTCTGCATTTGTGATCAGAGAAATGACAAACAACAAGTGCTATTCTACACTGCCCAAAACTCGCGGTGTGTGTGTGTGTGTGTGTGTGTATAGAGAGAGAGAGAGGCTAATACAGTGCATATATTTGGTGAAATGCTCTTCTGAATTGCTGGACTGAGGTAAATGTAATGCTGTGTGACATTGTTCACAAGCTGTTTTATTGACGTCTTTCCACAGTTGAAACACTAATTGAGCGATTACATAAGACACGAGATGTTTATTCATGTTTATTTCATGTTATAACTAGTAATAAAGAGGAAGGGATGATCGCTGCTATTTAAACTGAGGTGCCTATACAGCATTTCTGTGTTTCAAGTGTCAAAATTGTATTTATTGTTTGAATTTCTAAATAAAACGGACAGAAATTAAAAGATGTGACTTTGTTTTTCATCGAAAGGTACAAAACGCAAAGCTTATTGTGATTATAGGACAGGATATAATGTCTATAAAGTTTTATTCATGCATTAACTAAAACAGCAGATTAAAAGATCAGTCTTGGGATTTAAGAATGGATATTGATTCGTTAAAATAGAAGAATAGTTAGAAGTTTTAAACCAAGTTCTATACATTCAGTGGATAAAACAATGTATTTGTTCGGTACACTCACAGACACATACACAGTGTGTGTTCAATAAATAAAAATACACACTTGTATGTGTTCATTGACACCTAAAAAAGTGACCTTTGACAGATCTGATGTCAAAAGCGAGCTCTCATCTTCTTCTGACAGCACATGAAGAATTCTCCTGGGTACCTTTGCCATGGCTGACCTCCAGAGTCCACGTGCAGTTTAATGAGTTGGGATAGAGCTCTGGAAAGCCAGGAGAGAGGATGATGCCCTCTGGGCCCTGGACATCGCCTCCGCACAGAGCTGCAGGAAGACATGTGTGGAATCTTAAAAAAGATCTGAAACTTTACAGGAAGCACATATGCAACTGTTCTTGTATCACTTTTAGTTTCTCCGTTTTCAGAGACTTGAGCAGGAATTCTGTTGAGATAAGCAGTGTTCAGCTGAGGGAATTCAAAGAGTAGTGTAACCTTCACCGGAAGTAAAAATACCACCGAAAGGTTAACGAGAGTAATGAGAATTTCTTCTACTTTGAGCTACTTTCCACCTGCCGTTGTCTCCAGAAAAGGTCACAACCCCACTTTACTTTGTCTATGAAAGTTTTCCTAAGAAAATGAGTGAGTGCTACTGTCCATGCAAAACTCTCTGCCATGGTGCTAGGAGGTTATGGATGATTGCATGAGAATTGCTATGCTGTTTCAAAGTGGTTGCTCACTGGCTAGAGTTAGAAGTGTCCAACTACAGGTCTCGATGACATTCTTCTTCGATGGATGTCTATGCATTTATTTTCACACAAACAGTGCAGGAAGAGTTACTTTTAAAACTTAGGCTTAGAAGTTTAACATAATAAATAATGATACTTGGCTTAGCAAATAGTCCTAATAATACTGAATTTCAGAAATGTTGACATCTAATTGCACACAAGAAGTAAATGCACTTATGTCATTGAGATGTCTATGAAAGAGCAATCCTATAGCTCAAACGGTGGAACTTAGCACTAGCAGCATCAAAATTATGGGTTTGATTCCCAGGGTATGCATGAACCCATAAAAAAATTGCTTTGGACAAAAGCATCTGCCAGATGCATAAATGATGTATGAATAATGAATGTGTGAAAATCATTTGTGAAAGCAAGACTAAAATCATTGTTAAAAATAGTCATGTGTAAAATGATTGCAATTTTAGGTAAGAATGGTTTCATCATGTCACCATTTAAGTAAAAATGGTTTTCTGAACAATTTGGACAGACATTTTAGTTTGGAATGGTCCAATACTCATGTAAATTCTCACACTGAACTGCATACAATTCATGTATGAATGGTTTTAAACATTATTTTCAAATAAATTAATTCTGCTTTGTTTGGCTCTTTTTGTGAACTGGTGCATCGAAATGAATGTGGCAATTTACATGAAATTTGTGCACACTGCAGATGAAAATTTAAATAAAAACAAAAATGGGAATGCATTAACTCATTTAGAAAAATGCTTATGACAAATGCGTCTGCCAAATACATAAATGATGCATAAATAAAGTAAAATTAAAAAGTACATCATGTTCATCACATATTATTTCACAAAATATTTTAGACTTGTGTGTAAACAAAAGAATGAATTTGGATACATCTTAAAACATATTAACAAAGTAAATGTTGTGCCAAGGAATGCTGAAGTGACACTGCAGATGAAGAAAAATTTGCAAGACATTCACATGCATTGTATAAACTCTTGGTGACGTAAATGTGTGTAATCAGAAAATCTGAAACTCATGGCTCATCTCTAATTGTGTTTCTTCTGAACACAATCTGTCAATTGAAAAGTGACTCAAGGTGTCTCAAGAAACCTTATCATAGCGTCTTCTACTAAACCAAAAGCTGAAATAGGCTGGTGGCATTATCTCGGCAGGGCTTAGGCTATTGATTGTGGCAAATATAGATCTTGAGTAATGGTCAAACCAAAGAGATACATTTTAGTCCCATGCTAAGACTTGACTGAAAACTAGTAACAGCCAGAGATAATATCATGAAATGGAACAGAAAATCATTTTGAAACTGAGCTAACATTTTCAAACATTTTAAGTGCTTGAATGAAAACACTTTAGGTCAGAAATGGCATCCTTTAGATTTATCTGTGAAATACTGAAGTGAATTTCACTATTACTTTCACCCAGAGATATAGGGCTGCAACCCAACTCACATACCTTTACTGCATACTAAAAGTATGCACTTTATTTAAGACGCACACATATATATTATATATATATATATATATATATATATATATATATATATATAAATATATATATACTTACGCCTTCTCAGTCAAAGTGCATGGGATTGTTGACTCAGTTGATTTAAATGGTATTAGCATATTGCTAAGATAACAATGCACAATGCTAATAAGTTACACACAAATGTATTGGGTAAAATCCTAACAGTCCTAAGTAAACTACGAGTATAGCCATGCCAACTATGCATTTTGGGACTGTCTTCTCCATGAAGGATACCAGAAATTCTGCCATAGTTTTTGACCAAAAGAAGGTATTCTAGAAAGGCTGCGGAATGAAGCTATCTACTCTTTTTTTTTTTTGGGAGCAAACGTATTATGCCTTAAAATGCCACAAAGATTTGGAGCAGAGCCACAGTATGCAAACTGGGATGCAGTCATAGTCATTGCTTCTTGAGATGTCCAAACTAAGACCTGAACTTCAGAATTCAAGGAATGAAGGCAGATTTCCTCAGCGACTTCACTTGTAATGATAATGAATGTCAGCGTCACTCCCCGTGAGACGATAAACGAGTCTAGCGCCTCGGGCTCAACATCTGCCTAAGTTTCTTTCTTCCCTCCAGCAGCGTGAAGTACCCAAAATATTTCCTCCATAGTCAGTTAATTCAGAATGACATGAAGTTATTAAAATTGAATAGGCCAAATGGGCCAGACATGCTAAGAGTGCCCTTTTGGAAATAAGAACATTTTACCGGAAGGTTAAAGTCAACAAAAAGGACCCTGTTTACTTTCTAAGTTTCTAAGTTCCTGGTCTTACTGTTGTTCCAACTAAAAAAATGTTCGTCTACAACATCTTGCTCCTACAATGAAATTGCTAAATTCTGGCAGCGAGTTCTTCTGAACCAATCAATTCCTGACAGATAAAATCAAATCCAGTTCTACATTTTATTTAATTGAACTTCTTGTGTCATCCAGAAATGTCACATTACACAAGCAAAACAGGCTGTGGATGACAGTTTCATGCTGACTTGAAGTTTTAAGTACTAGATGTCTTGACAGAGAGTCCAGAGCATTGGTCGGAAGTCTGGTAGCAAACCAAGCATTACCAGTGGTTTATAATTAAAACTTAAGGTGACAATCATGTCCAGCTGAATAGACTAAGTATTTTGTCAGCCCTCATTGCACCACAGCTACTCATAAAAAAGACAAAACTTTGAGAACTCAGTCACAGACATTTTAAGAATAGAATATCCAGTAAGACTCCAGTTGAAACCTCTATATATAATGCATAAGGAAGGGAATCATTTTGGTTTCATTTCCTTCTTTTGACACTATAGACAATAATAAGTCCAAAGAATACAAACTAATACGATTTTTGGCACCATACCTATTTTTATGCCCTGAATGTGCATCTTTAAATACACACTGCTATACGAACAACCAGTCAGCAATTATACTGATTTAAGTTTCAACAGAACTGGTTTTATTCAGAACTGATGTTTCCTGAGAAATTATGTTTTAGATGAGATGTATGTTTGCAGTCTGAATTGAATGTGATGAGAATTATTACATGCATGTACAGCCAGACTTCAATTACAATGCTCCTGAATATTCTTGAAATTGTTGTGAATGTCGAAATCAAAGAACTGTTTAAATGAGCAGCGTTAATTAGTCTAATTGAGACGTGTAATTGAGATGACAGCTTACCGTCACATGTCGGCAGAGGGTGGCTCCACCAGTGGTTCTTCTCACAGACCAACTGCTCCTCGTGGCTCAGTCTGTATCCGGGCTCACAGCCAAACCACACCACCGAGCCGATGGCCAAGTCTTGTCCGTAACGTATCCCATTTACGGGCACGCCGGGGTCCAAACATGAGTGAGTGTCCAGAGTGACGCCTGTAGCACAGCAAACGTAAAATGAGAGATTATTTCATGTAATTTAAAGGTACAGTTAAAGGGATTCATTTCAATTTCATTTACAGTTTCATTTTATTGTGCATTAAAAGCAAATGTATAGTTTCGGGGGGAACTATGTAAACTTACATAAAATTTTATTATTTCATTTAATTTAATTTCATCATTTTATTTTATTTTACTTTATTTTATTTCAAATTATGTTTATTGTTACTTTGTGTGTTACTGTTACTTGCTGTACCACTATCAAATTAAGCATTGTATTTGCATTGTATGCAGCTGTGCTGAAATGGTTTGACAATATGAATGCAGTTTTTTGTTAAGCCAATAAAGCATTAAATCAAAAAAAGGATGAGAAAAAGACAGAATAGGCAAGAAATATAGAGTGAGAAAGAATACTACAAAGAGAAATCCTCAAGCTGTTTGCTTGTGTGGAGAGACAGATACGATTCAGGTAGAAATATCATTTCTCAGGCAAAAGGCACCCAGTCCATAAAGACGGCTGACTCACTTTCATAAAAGAGCTTAAAGCCACTGTTAGAGCGACTGTTATCGGTGGTGAAGAGAAGATACAGGAAGTTGCCGCTGCTGAACAGGAACTGAGGGACTTGGGTGCCATTTAGAGAGGCGATTAGGGGCGAGAGGAGATTAGGCCCATCGTGAACCTCTAGAAAGTCATAATTGAGTTCTGTCTGGAACCTGCCGGAAAAATAAAAAAATAAAACAGATCAAAGAAAAGAGATAATAAAAATTACAATGTGAAATGTGTTTCCATCCACACACACACACACACACACACACACACACACACACACACATACACAGCTCATTACACATGGCTGCCCAACTTTTCCTCATTGACCGCCTCTTTTAATGAGAAGTCACAGGCGCAGTCAGTGTTCACGCTGCTGTTTATTGATGGGATCAAACGGCTTTGTGATGTGCGAATAAACACAGATCTGCCACTGTGAGCTTGCTTTAATGGAATAGTTAAGCTAATAATGAATATACGGTCATTTACTAACCCTCATGTTGTTCCAAACCTGTATGGCTTTCTATCTTCGGCAAAATAACACCTTTTACATAATGCCCTAGTTTCTCTCTTCCAAACAGTGAAAGTATATAATAATAATCAGGGTCTGAAAGCTCCAAAAATAGCATAAAAAGCACCATACAACTATCATTTTAATTACTATAAATTATGTAAGCTGCTCATAAGACTTGCACCATATTCCAAGTCCTTTATGCACTCTGTACATTAAATATGTAAAAAGTATAAAATAAAAAAATCACTTAAAAATGAAAGGGAAAAAAAATCTACATAAAATCTGGCATATTGCATCTTGATGCCCCATATAGGAAATTAACATCTGAGAGCTAAAGTTAGTGGAACAATTAATTAAATAATGAATTTGTCTGTTTCTCACACAAATGACTTAAAATAATGAACCAGCCACATGCACTACTTTTATGATATCTTTAATGTTTTTGTTTTTTTTGCCCACATTCTCATTCATTTCATAGAAAAGAGCAGCCAGCTCATTTATCATATTATCTCCTTTTGTATTTTACAGAAGTCCTACAGGATTGGCGTGCACAAGGGTACGTAAAGGATGACAGAATTTAAATGTTTTCAGTGAAAAGCCAAAGCAGAGGTGTCAACCCCACTGCCCGAGAAACACAATCTCTGCTCGCCCAATCGAGTCCTCTGCTTTTGTGATGCATCTCGAGGCGTCCGCTCCCAGGAGTCTGTTAGATCATATCTGATGATATTTCAATGGCCTACTCCAGGGAAGCATTGCAGTGCTAATGAAATAAAGTCAACCATTTGTAACTAGATATAGATTAATTCAATTTCCCTTTCACAGAAGGCCTCGATGGGCACCACGCTCAGTGTTAGATTTATACGGCAAACAGCGTGCGTATGGATCAAGCTTGTCGACATAACACTATGGTATAATGTATATAGACACTAATGGTGACTGTCTCCCTTGCGCTCTAGGTCTGTGTGCTATGACAAACATTACTCAGAAACAATAGCATCCTTCAGACGTTTCTACATGTGAACTTTGCTGCGATTAGCTGAAGCTTACAATTCAATTACATTTGACATTATACTTTATTAACTCGGCAGACTGTTACATTGAGACTTTATAAAAACCCACATGGCCTTCACACCCAAAGGACCCCAGATGAAGATGGCTATGAATATGTTGCTACTTCTGCTTATTCTAACCGTGATATGTGCCGAAATTATTTGTCGCCTTGGAGAGCTGATGCCTCCAGACATGAATCCAAATAATGCCTCTGTGTGTTGCTATTCTCAGAGCTATCCAACAGACCTGTCAAAGCTTATCTTGATGGAGCGTCCCACCTCGGCCTCGATGACCCACTCACAGCTCAGGGAATCTTTGTAGTAGCCGGGCCACCCCGGGGACAGAATGACTCCCACCGGAGCGGTGAAATGGCCTCCGCAGGGCGCTGCGGGAAACATTTTATGTACATGCCAGCAGAATGTTTATTAGAACACTTCGATTCAGCAAAGAAACCTCTTCTTAACTGTTTTTGCAGTACCGTGTCTCTGAATGTCTTTAGAGATGTAAAAAGTTCTTGATTTAAAGGTGCTGTAAGCCACACAAAACGCTCCTGCTACCTGACAGATTTCACTAAAATAAGTATCTTGAGAAATCAAACCGGTGTTTGTAAACAGCAGGAAAAAAGAGCCAGGGGAGCGAACCACACTTTTTTTTATCCATTCAGAAACACTTTATGCATGTCAATCAATTCGAATAATCGGTTTTGCAAAGGTTTTATTACTTAAAAAAATCTGTTAGCAAAGAGAAAATTAATTGCTAGCTAACTGTTAGCATTCCCACTTATCTCTAAGACAGTAGCACTTGGTAACTAGCCAAAAATGTCACATTTAAGAGGAAAATCTGACTCTTTCCTGTTGAAAAAACCAGCATATGCTGGTTAGGTATGTTTTGACGCTGGGATGCTGGTTTAAGCTGGTCCTTTGCTGTGTAGCATCTGGACCAATCAGACACACCATTTTTCATTTGATTTAACAAATCAATTATTCATTAGATTAACAAATAATCACAGACCCCTCACCCAATAAACATGCTGGGTGCCAGGATGTCTGCGAACGAACAGGCCTCTGATTCCATGGCAACCAATGCTGATATCATTGGTTTTATTGCCCAAAGGAATGCGGATAGAGAAACTCACTCATTTTCCTCATAAGACAGACACACAATGCCAAGAGAAATGGACTGTTCTCTAATGAACTCATAGGAAAACCTTTCTTTGAATGAACACGCATATCCTTCAGGTCATTGTGTATGTTGTTACTGTCATTGTATATTGTCTTTTATATTGGTTACTGTTTTATGCAGGCTTATGATCGAACCACTCGTTCATGTCATCTTACCTATATGTAATCCTACCATGTTTGGTCTCTATGAATTCATCTTTGGATGATCTAATTGGGAGTGCATATTACATGCTGATACCTATGCAACATATTAGTGTTCTAAGAATCTTTACTAGTTTGTGCATCAACACCCAAGCGAATTACATTTGCAAATTACCATGCCCTCACACAAAGGGTCGTAAAACCCTCCAGTAATTGCAACCTCCCGCTTGTTATGATTAATTATTCATATTTCCCCTTTGAGCTGATTCGCTACAGCTGGTTCATGGTGGTCATTTGCTGGTTTAAACTGGTCCTTTGCTGGTTTAAGCTGGTCCTTTGCTGGTTTATGCTGGTCCTTTGCTGGTTTAAACTGGTCCTTTGCTGGTTTAAGCTGGTCCTTTGCTGGTTTATGCTGGTCCTTTGCTGGTTTAAACTGGTCCTTTGCTGGTTTAAGCTGGTCCTTTGCTGGTTTATGCTGGTCCTTTGCTGGTTTAAACTGGTCCTTTGCCAGCACATGACCAGCATAAACCAGCAAAAGGACCAGCATAAACCAGCAAAGGACCAGCTTAAACCAGCATCAAAACATACCTAACCAGCATATGCTGTTTTTTTCAACAGGGTTGTGATTGTCAGTGATTTTACCATGGTAGATGGCATGCCTGCAGAACAAAAAAAAGAATAAAAAAAAACAGCTTTCTACATGTCAGTCGTTTCTCAGATTCAGTTTTGCAAAAGGAAGTTTTGATACTTGAAGAAAGCTGCCTGTTATATCTGTTAGCATAAAGAAAGCTAATTGCTAATTACCATTCATCTCTGTGCTAGTTGTGTAACTCTGGCCAACTTTACACTGTCGAGGGTCTTTAGAAAATTTTCTTTGTGGAGCTGGATTTTACAGCGAGACTATATGTTATTTATGTAAACAAAAAGGCGGAAGTTAGCAAAATGGCTGCTTATTGCATCATTAATCAATAAGGTGCAGATGCCAATGTTTGACTATGTCAAAAAACGTATAACTACTGGTCATACTTTCGCAAGGCCATTGTATTTCCCACTAACTCATCCCTTAGGCATGAAGCAGTGGCTGTCTTACATTGATTTTACTATGGTAAAGAGCATCCCTGTTGAAAAAACTAGCCTTAACTGGCTTTCTGCATGTCAATTGCTTCACAGATCCGGTTAGGCAAAGAAGTCTTAAAACATGATGAAAGCTGTCTGTTATCTGTTAGCATAGAGAAAGCTAACTGCAAACTCTACAACAGCTGCATATGGTAACTAGCCATAAACGTGACACTTTTTTGAGGGTCTCTGGAGAATTTTACTCTTGATTTCTTTGTAGATCGGTTATGAAAAAAAAACTGTAGGATTTAAGTAAATAAAAGAGCGGAAATAAGAAAAATGGCTGCTTATAGCATCTTTAATCAATAAGGTACAGATGCCAATGTTTTGGTGCATTCAAGTCCTCCTGGGAAGTTCGTATTTACGAGTTAAGTCGCAATTACAACATCAGGTGTTTCCAGATCACTTTGGATAGAGGAAGATGGCGATATACCTTTTCTAGAAAAAATGTAAAAAATAAAAAGCACATTAAAAAAAAAATAATAATTTTAACCGTACAAGATGATGAATGCAAAATGATGAATAAAGAATATGCATCAGTGTGTTTTTGCTTTGTTTTTATTCAATTTATAAAGGTGCTGTAAATTCAAGTGTTATATATTCATAATTGTACAATATTGTGGAATATTGCACATGCATCTTAGCTAGTTTTATTGTAAATGAATAAGTAAAAATAATCATTCCCATAATTTCAACAAATTTACCATTTCAATACAGACACTGAATCTATTGCACCCCTCATATTTTATCACTGATACGCCCCCAACTTGGAAACTCATGGCTTAAAAATATTCTGCGTTTCCCACTCGATATTGCAACATTGTGGAGGCGTTCATGTGCATTCAACTCCTAAATATGATCTTCCAACATTACTTGAACACACCATTTGACTGTCTCGTCATGCAAACTACTAACTCATCCATAAGACATTAAGCAGTGGCCATGTCTTACAGTAATTTTACCATGGTAAAGGGCATCTCGGCTGTCAAAAAAAGGTAAAACCATCCCAAGTTAGCTGGCTGATCTTAAAAGGTTTTCAACCACTTTTTTTAGCTGGCCAAATAAGTTATTCCAATCATAAACCAGCTAAGACCACCCAATCAGCTGTTTTAGGCACTCCACTTAACTTAGTTGTTAAGACTATCCTTCACCCGAGGTGAAATCAGTGTAACATACAGACTCTTGTTTGATGCAGGTGCAGGTAAGTAATATTTTCTCATCAAAGCTGGTGTTTACTGAATGTTTTTCACAATTTTCCTCTGTCATTTGTACTGTTGATAGAACAACTCAGATAATAAGTGGAACTAAACCACTTTTCTACGAGTTCAAGGGATGTAATTTAGATAATTTGAATTTAATTTAAATTTAGATCTTTCCAAAAAAACATCCAAAGGCCATTTGATAACTTTTATTCCACAGAAAAGATTAGAGGACACAAACACTTTTGAAACCTACCTTCACATTTGGGGATCAAACCACTCCACATCACCTTTCCCGCCTCCAGTTCACACACAATAGTATCTGAGCCTTGTGTCTTTATGAAGCCCTCCTCACACACCACTGAGATGGAGCTTCCCAGCTGGAAATTATTACCAAAGCGCTTGGCATTCATAGGCACTCCGGGATCCGGGCACTCATTGTGTCCAAACGCTGAACAAATAACATCAAAGCAAAGAGCTTGTTACTTGCAACGTGACTTACTTAATGAAATGGAAAGGAAAGAGCGAATGCATAATGGAATATCAAACTGTAGGAGATGGAGGATTGTGGGTAAACACTAGGGTCCTGTACGTCGTCGCACAAGCATTTGAGGATTATTTTGGCTGAGCTAATGGTGTGATGTTCAGCGAACAAGATTAAGTTGCTTGATGCTGGTGGATAAATGGCTTATGAATTAAATCGAGGAAAATATTTCCTTCCATATGTCTTACTTGACGGCTGTTCGGAATCTGATTGAAGACAATGCTTCGCATGCCAAAGATGTTGTTAGCAAACACTAAACTTTTTAAGAGTATTAATCCTTTTATCCAAGCTTTTTTTACTCTTTAGTTTAGAGCAGCCTAAAATAAACACACACACACACACACACACACACACACACACACAATATATATATATATATATATGTGTATGTGTGTGTGTGTGTGTGTGTGTGTGTGTGTAAGTATATGCGCGTGTGTGTTTATTGTTTACTAAACCTATTAAAAATCATATTTGGTAATCGAAATAATGATGAAATAAAGCAAAACAAATAGTAGATGCAAAACATAAACTTAAAAAACGTAAATAAAATGCAGCTTTAAAATAGCTTTTAAAGGGGTCATATGATGCGATTTAAATTTTTCCTTTCTCTTTGGAGTGTTACAAGCTCTTGGTGCATAAAGAACATCTGTAAAGTTGCAAAGACTAAAGTCTCAAATCCAAAGAGATTTTCTTTATAAAGAATGTTAAGAGTCAACCACGCCTACCTAAAACGGCTCGTTCTAACGCCCCCACATGTCTACGTCACGTTGTGGGAAGATTTGCATAACGCCGCCCAAAAGTTCAAGCAAAGAAAGAAGGCGTAACTTTGATTCTCGCTGTAGTATTGTTGCTGCCGCCGCCGCAATGTCTTGAAGACGCTGTGTGTTTCGTTATGAAAGTGAAACTCCTTTGTTTGGCCTTCCAAAAGAGGACACAACTAGAAATCAGTGGTAAAGTTGTATTTACAACACTGTTCCAGAACAGTTCAACCCAAATATTCAGATGTGTGCAGCACATTTTATGAAGGACGAGGACTGTTTCCTGGGAGAGTAGCGCTTGTTGTTTGTCGTTTCTCCATTCACAAATGCAGACATGGTTTTATGTTTACGCAGCGCGATACACAACGCAACGTGTAAAAAGACAGTATAAGTCATTATAATCAGTAATTATGTCCCCACTGGATGCAACAAATACCTCGTTTATAATATATATTTACTGGTTTTGTCTCGTCGCGCCGGGAGACGGCATCACAGTATGGTAAGGGGCGTAACATTTCCGTCACACGCTTGAGGTATTCAGCCAATCA
>NW_015554362.1:1021171-1027430 GCF_001515605.1 Sinocyclocheilus anshuiensis
AACAAAAATGAAAATGAAAAAGGGGGGGGGGGGGGGGGGATTAAAGCTATATAGAATTATATACATTAAAAAATTAAAAACAACAAAAAATTACGTAAGAACATAACAAAATTACTAATATGTGAACTAAAATGAAAAATGAAAACATTATATTAATTATATTAATATAATGTAATTAAAATTGATGAGTATATAATTAATACTAAAATAACTATATATACTGTATATACACAGATGCATATAGATAGATATATATATAGTATATATTAAGTATTTATGTTGTGACTTATTTTCAAAAAATATTTATGAAAATATTAAAATGAAAATAAAAAAGATAACAAATAGCATGCAAAATATGCTAGCATGATGAAACATCAGCTTTGCCATCACAAGAATAAATGATATTTTAAAATGTATTCAAATAGAAAACAGTTATTTTTAATAGTAAAAACAGTAATAATGTGCAATATTTTTACAGTATTTATTCAGAACACATTTTAATCTCTATGTGAAAACCAAAGAGAAGCACTCACTGCTGTATGTGATGTTGAATCCTCGACCGGACATGGAGTGGTCAGCCTGAAACTCCAGCTGGAGGATGTTGGAGTTGCTGGTGAGGTGCGACGGCACTTCTGCCCCAGAGAAGCGTCCCAACACCACAGCGTCCACCAGCTCTCCATCCTTAACAGTCAGGAAGTCGTAGGGAGGCTCCAGGTCAAAATCATTGAAGGCCAAATGGATGCGGCTGCCTGGTTCGGCCATGATCAGCCAGACGCAGTTGAGGTTGTTGCCATAACCTTCCGGATAGTCTGGAGACAGAACCGTTCCCACGGCAGCCGTGAAGTTGGACATACAGGGAACTAAGAGAGGGAGGAGATGCTGATCAGATACATGAAGGTCAAAAGCAGCAAAGACTAATCTAAATTCATTTTAAAGGCATCAAATTTGGCAAAAATCTCTTAGCTGCAAGTTAAGGCAAGACACTACAGGCAAAACCACTGTTTTTTTTTTTTCATACACTGGCCAATTTAGAGATTTTGGGCTGATTTGCTTTCATAACATTTTTTTTTTTTCAGACTAGTGCAAAGAAAACATAAAAACTGTACATTTTAGTGTTAGTTTTATTACACTATCTCTTTGCGTCTGTAGTTCCCTTTCAGTCGGTCACTCCCGACGTCACGTCGGCTGACCGACGAAATTGGGATCTCGCTTAGAGAGACCAATCCACTTCGAGTGTAAACTAAACGAGCCAATGCACATTGGCATGCGATTATTGCATCCAGCTGCTGCTGATCACAGCGTGAGTATAAGTAGGCAGCAGATGCAACGCATATTCAGGTTTTCGCTGAGGAGCCGAGCCGGTGACCCGGCCGCTCAGCGGTGGTACAGGAGCTGTGGCGACGGGACGTGACGTCTCCGTTCCCTCCTTCAGGGAACGAGGGTTACATACGTAACCGAGACGTTCCCTTTCAGTCGGTCACTCCCGACGTCACGTCGGCTGACCGACGAAATTGGGATCTCGCTTAGAGAGACCAATCCACTTCGAGTGTAAACTAAACGAGCCAATGCACATTGGCATGCGATTATTGCATCCAGCTGCTGCTGATCACAGCGTGAGTATAAGTAGGCAGCAGATGCAACGCATATTCAGGTTTTCGCTGAGGAGCCGAGCCGGTGACCCGGCCGCTCAGCGGTGGTACAGGAGCTGTGGCGACGGGACGTGACGTCTCCGTTCCCTCCTTCAGGGAACGAGGGTTACATACGTAACCGAGACGTTCCCTTTCAGTCGGTCACTCCCGACGTCACGTCGGCTGACCGACGAAATTGGGATCTCGCTTAGAGAGACCAATCCACTTCGAGTGTAAACTAAACGAGCCAATGCACATTGGCATGCGATTATTGCATCCAGCTGCTGCTGATCACAGCGTGAGTATAAGTAGGCAGCAGATGCAACGCATATTCAGGTTTTCGCTGAGGAGCCGAGCCGGTGACCCGGCCGCTCAGCGGTGGTACAGGAGCTGTGGCGACGGGACGTGACGTCTCCGTTCCCTCCTTCAGGGAACGAGGGTTACATACGTAACCGAGACGTTCCCTTTCAGTCGGTCACTCCCGACGTCACGTCGGCTGACCGACGAAATTGGGATCTCGCTTAGAGAGACCAATCCACTTCGAGTGTAAACTAAACGAGCCAATGCACATTGGCATGCGATTATTGCATCCAGCTGCTGCTGATCACAGCGTGAGTATAAGTAGGCAGCAGATGCAACGCATATTCAGGTTTTCGCTGAGGAGCCGAGCCGGTGACCCGGCCGCTCAGCGGTGGTACAGGAGCTGTGGCGACGGGACGTGACGTCTCCGTTCCCTCCTTCAGGGAACGAGGGTTACATACGTAACCGAGACGTTCCCTTTCAGTCGGTCACTCCCGACGTCACGTCGGCTGACCGACGAAATTGGGATCTCGCTTAGAGAGACCAATCCACTTCGAGTGTAAACTAAACGAGCCAATGCACATTGGCATGCGATTATTGCATCCAGCTGCTGCTGATCACAGCGTGAGTATAAGTAGGCAGCAGATGCAACGCATATTCAGGTTTTCGCTGAGGAGCCGAGCCGGTGACCCGGCCGCTCAGCGGTGGTACAGGAGCTGTGGCGACGGGACGTGACGTCTCCGTTCCCTCCTTCAGGGAACGAGGGTTACATACGTAACCGAGACGTTCCCTTTCAGTCGGTCACTCCCGACGTCACGTCGGCTGACCGACGAAATTGGGATCTCGCTTAGAGAGACCAATCCACTTCGAGTGTAAACTAAACGAGCCAATGCACATTGGCATGCGATTATTGCATCCAGCTGCTGCTGATCACAGCGTGAGTATAAGTAGGCAGCAGATGCAACGCATATTCAGGTTTTCGCTGAGGAGCCGAGCCGGTGACCCGGCCGCTCAGCGGTGGTACAGGAGCTGTGGCGACGGGACGTGACGTCTCCGTTCCCTCCTTCAGGGAACGAGGGTTACATACGTAACCGAGACGTTCCCTTTCAGTCGGTCACTCCCGACGTCACGTCGGCTGACCGACGAAATTGGGATCTCGCTTAGAGAGACCAATCCACTTCGAGTGTAAACTAAACGAGCCAATGCACATTGGCATGCGATTATTGCATCCAGCTGCTGCTGATCACAGCGTGAGTATAAGTAGGCAGCAGATGCAACGCATATTCAGGTTTTCGCTGAGGAGCCGAGCCGGTGACCCGGCCGCTCAGCGGTGGTACAGGAGCTGTGGCGACGGGACGTGACGTCTCCGTTCCCTCCTTCAGGGAACGAGGGTTACATACGTAACCGAGACGTTCCCTTTCAGTCGGTCACTCCCGACGTCACGTCGGCTGACCGACGAAATTGGGATCTCGCTTAGAGAGACCAATCCACTTCGAGTGTAAACTAAACGAGCCAATGCACATTGGCATGCGATTATTGCATCCAGCTGCTGCTGATCACAGCGTGAGTATAAGTAGGCAGCAGATGCAACGCATATTCAGGTTTTCGCTGAGGAGCCGAGCCGGTGACCCGGCCGCTCAGCGGTGGTACAGGAGCTGTGGCGACGGGACGTGACGTCTCCGTTCCCTCCTTCAGGGAACGAGGGTTACATACGTAACCGAGACGTTCCCTTTCAGTCGGTCACTCCCGACGTCACGTCGGCTGACCGACGAAATTGGGATCTCGCTTAGAGAGACCAATCCACTTCGAGTGTAAACTAAACGAGCCAATGCACATTGGCATGCGATTATTGCATCCAGCTGCTGCTGATCACAGCGTGAGTATAAGTAGGCAGCAGATGCAACGCATATTCAGGTTTTCGCTGAGGAGCCGAGCCGGTGACCCGGCCGCTCAGCGGTGGTACAGGAGCTGTGGCGACGGGACGTGACGTCTCCGTTCCCTCCTTCAGGGAACGAGGGTTACATACGTAACCGAGACGTTCCCTTTCAGTCGGTCACTCCCGACGTCACGTCGGCTGACCGACGAAATTGGGATCTCGCTTAGAGAGACCAATCCACTTCGAGTGTAAACTAAACGAGCCAATGCACATTGGCATGCGATTATTGCATCCAGCTGCTGCTGATCACAGCGTGAGTATAAGTAGGCAGCAGATGCAACGCATATTCAGGTTTTCGCTGAGGAGCCGAGCCGGTGACCCGGCCGCTCAGCGGTGGTACAGGAGCTGTGGCGACGGGACGTGACGTCTCCGTTCCCTCCTTCAGGGAACGAGGGTTACATACGTAACCGAGACGTTCCCTTTCAGTCGGTCACTCCCGACGTCACGTCGGCTGACCGACGAAATTGGGATCTCGCTTAGAGAGACCAATCCACTTCGAGTGTAAACTAAACGAGCCAATGCACATTGGCATGCGATTATTGCATCCAGCTGCTGCTGATCACAGCGTGAGTATAAGTAGGCAGCAGATGCAACGCATATTCAGGTTTTCGCTGAGGAGCCGAGCCGGTGACCCGGCCGCTCAGCGGTGGTACAGGAGCTGTGGCGACGGGACGTGACGTCTCCGTTCCCTCCTTCAGGGAACGAGGGTTACATACGTAACCGAGACGTTCCCTTTCAGTCGGTCACTCCCGACGTCACGTCGGCTGACCGACGAAATTGGGATCTCGCTTAGAGAGACCAATCCACTTCGAGTGTAAACTAAACGAGCCAATGCACATTGGCATGCGATTATTGCATCCAGCTGCTGCTGATCACAGCGTGAGTATAAGTAGGCAGCAGATGCAACGCATATTCAGGTTTTCGCTGAGGAGCCGAGCCGGTGACCCGGCCGCTCAGCGGTGGTACAGGAGCTGTGGCGACGGGACGTGACGTCTCCGTTCCCTCCTTCAGGGAACGAGGGTTACATACGTAACCGAGACGTTCCCTTTCAGTCGGTCACTCCCGACGTCACGTCGGCTGACCGACGAAATTGGGATCTCGCTTAGAGAGACCAATCCACTTCGAGTGTAAACTAAACGAGCCAATGCACATTGGCATGCGATTATTGCATCCAGCTGCTGCTGATCACAGCGTGAGTATAAGTAGGCAGCAGATGCAACGCATATTCAGGTTTTCGCTGAGGAGCCGAGCCGGTGACCCGGCCGCTCAGCGGTGGTACAGGAGCTGTGGCGACGGGACGTGACGTCTCCGTTCCCTCCTTCAGGGAACGAGGGTTACATACGTAACCGAGACGTTCCCTTTCAGTCGGTCACTCCCGACGTCACGTCGGCTGACCGACGAAATTGGGATCTCGCTTAGAGAGACCAATCCACTTCGAGTGTAAACTAAACGAGCCAATGCACATTGGCATGCGATTATTGCATCCAGCTGCTGCTGATCACAGCGTGAGTATAAGTAGGCAGCAGATGCAACGCATATTCAGGTTTTCGCTGAGGAGCCGAGCCGGTGACCCGGCCGCTCAGCGGTGGTACAGGAGCTGTGGCGACGGGACGTGACGTCTCCGTTCCCTCCTTCAGGGAACGAGGGTTACATACGTAACCGAGACGATTTCAATTATGAGCCATATCATTCTCATAATGTTTTTTTTTCCATGCAATGAGCAAGAAATCTCCATTTAGTCTCCATTTGGTGATTGAAATAAATATTAAATAATGCAAAATATTAATAACAGATAAAGTATACTTAAAAAAACTTTTTTTTAAATTAGAGATGTTGCCTTTGAAACTAACTGAAGGACTAATATACCAAAGAGAAGCACATATACATATATATATATATATATAATTAAAAAGTTAAAATGTAATAAATAAAATATAATAATAAATAAATATTATAACAGTATATAATACTAAACATTTATATTTATATTTATACATACATGTATTATATATTTTGCACCTATAGATTTCCTTTACAATACATATCTTTGAAAGCTGTTTTCGCAATAGTAGTTTTTTTTTTCTCTCATGCAGCGCGATAGAAATCTGTTTTAGTGGTACTTAAACCAATCTTTCTGGTTTTATTCCTATCTATATTCTGATAAATTTTACAGAGAGGTTTGTTCATATATTATTCACCTGATTTATAGCATATTTTATTCCTATATTTTAATAAAAATCTCCACTTCAGCAGCTCTTACACTAAACTTTACAGTTTCATTCCTATCTATATTCTGATGGTTTTCAGAGAGGGTTTTGTTCACATATCGTTTGCCTGATTTATTTTAAGCAAAAAACTGATGCTGAAAATCTTTTTTTTTTTTTTTTTTTTTGGT
>NW_015554362.1:1027452-1029902 GCF_001515605.1 Sinocyclocheilus anshuiensis
TGTTTCTTAAAATTTTTTTTTTTTTTTTTTTTTTTTGGCTACTGACAGTATTTTCTGATTCATGGAGTGAATAAGAGTCTCTGTAAAACCTTCAACTCCAATATGTCAACAAAAAACAAGAACCTGGCTTTACCCAATATTAAGATTTCTGTTCTGAAATGTGTATGCAAATTAGTGCATATTTAATTAGATAATGCCTCATATGCATATATTTAAAAAAAATGTCAGAACTTACAACACAAAACAATTGTCTTAATCAAGTGGGATAAGTATGGTGATATCTGTAAGTTAAAATTTTTACCCTATTCACCTGCAGTGTCTTGCCTTAAGCAATAACTAACACGCTGACAGGTGACAGCAGAGATAGAAAGAATGCTGCACCTGTTTCCTTGAGGGATTATTGTATTGTATTGGAAGCAGTAATTGTATTAAACTGCACTGCAGGGCACACTGGGAATTTTAAATCTCTTGAAATGGTATTGCTCTTTGGTGCTGTTTGCTTGTCGGGCTCTCAGAGAATTGTCATCTTATCATCTGCCAGAGCGCAGTTGTCCTTTCGAGTCTGTTAGCCATATTTAACGGTGCAGCGGTTGTTTTGTTTACACACACCGACATAAAACACAGTTTTAATTAGTCCGACCTATTGACATAATTTCATTTAGACGTGTGTCTCACCGACGCTGAGAGATTCAAAGGGTCAGCAGCGCTCATCTTCGTAATGAGCTTGTGAGGATGGATGGAGAACTGTGGTCTTAAATTACTTCCTGAACGCACAAGGCCTAATGTACCTGAAGAGAGCTAAACGTTAGTATTTCCCATTCATCTTAGTCGCAGTTGGCAGGAAAATTACATCATGGCAACATTAATTAGCAACATGTCCATGTTATGATCACTTAAATGCACTTCACACAGTAATTATGACTTCCGAGCTCTTATGAACTTTCTAGAACGACTTGTGCTGGCTTTCAAGTCTTGTCAGAATGATCGTATTTACAGTATAATGGCAAAAATGTCATGATTAGCAATATTTAACTCTGGATTACCTTTGAGCTATTTTATTTTTTATTTTCTTTAACTTTGATATATAATATATCATGGACTTGTTAGTGGTGCATATCCAGAAAACAAATTGTACATTACCGTTTTTTTTTTTTTAATTTTTTTTTTTAAAGAAATTAATACTTTTTTTCAGCAAAGATACATTACATTTATCAAATGTGACAGTAAAGACAGCTATAATGTTACAAAATATTTCTATAACAAATAAAGGCTGTTCTTTTGAACTTTATATTAATCAAAAATCTCTGGTTTCCACAAAGATATTAAACAGCTCAAATGTTTTCAGAATTGATAATAACGTTTCTTGAGCAGTAAATCAGCATATTAGAATGATTTCTGTAGGATCATGTGACACTGAAGACTGGAGTTATGATGCTGAAAATTCAGCTTTGATCACAGGAATAAATATTTAAAATATATTCAAATAGAAAACACATTTTAAATCTTAATATTTCACAACAATTTTGTTTTACTGTAAAAGAATAACAATTGGAGAGAATAACAATTAAACATTTTTTTTATTTTTTATTATTATTTTTAACGACCTCAAACTTCTGTATAGCACTTTGGTCCACTTGGGTTGTTTTAAAGTGCTTTATAAATAAAGTTTGATTAATTGATTGACTGATTTTGAAAAGTCATTTAAAAAATACCATGGCATTCATAATGGTAGCGTCAAAAACATGATACATGGTAGATTCGTCCACCTTTTAAAAGGTATTGATCATAATTAAGTTTTAATTGTGAGTGTTAACCGCATAATTTAGCTTGTATCAGAGTATGTGAGCGGAGTGGAGCGGCAACAATTTCCCCTCCGTGCTCCAACCATTCAATAATCACTCCGCTCCGGGTTCACCATTTCCCGCTCCTCGCTCACTGATATCAAAACACCGCTCCATCTTCGCTCCCTGAGGAAATTTACGGCTAAGTTTTGTTTGTGAAGGATGAAAAATAGTGCGTTTTTGTTCGTTATTTTATCTACGGATCGCTGCATTTCTTACAGATTTCTGCTCATTCGAAATCGGACACAGATGACGTAGCACTGTAAGATTACATTTGTTTGAATGCATTATTGAGAGAGCATTGCGTGTGAATAAGTGTTGTAACGTATATATAACGAATAAGTGTTTAACTCACGCTTTCACACGAAAATATTCAGTATCTAGAAGGAACAAACAAAGTCCTTGAGAACTAACTTCCCGCTGATGTCCATTGCCGTCATCATAACCTTCACATTCTTTCTGATTTGAGTGATCCATCTGTATAAAGCTATAGCTAAATATGTTTAATGTGAATTCTTGGTAAATATGCAGTTGGCATGAATTGTGCTCGTGATGGAGCGGCAGTGGAGCGAGTGAAAACCACGACGCTCCGACTTTTAAAAAATCCGC
>NW_015554362.1:1029913-1030447 GCF_001515605.1 Sinocyclocheilus anshuiensis
GCGGTGGGGGAGCGCTCTTGGAGTGAATGAAAACCACGATGCTCCGACTTTTTAAAAATCCGCTCCTCGCTCCATTCAAAATCACACCGCTCCGCTCCGATCACATACTCTGGCTTGTATGCATTTTAGAAATCGTTAATGAAAAATAGTGATCGTGCTCAGCAGAAAATACTACTCACGTAGCCAGTTAATGAAGCAACAGGCTTGTGTGATAAGACAACATTTCCCATCATTCTCTATGGCAGCATGAGTATGATGAAATATATAAAGCATCAATTACACACTTAATGCTCATCCTTTGCTCTTATTATTTTGTTGCATTAGCACTTAAAAAGCTTCCAATCTGAGAGAAAGAAAAAGGAAAAAGTCCAATCAATGAGATACTACTATAGTTTTTATTAATATTTTGAAGTAGTTTTCATTTTTATATTTTATTTCATTTCAATTTTAAACTTTTAGTAAATTTGTTGTTTTTATACATATACATATATATATATATATATATATATATATGATTTTTTTAAAATGTCTATT
>NW_015554362.1:1030637-1031714 GCF_001515605.1 Sinocyclocheilus anshuiensis
TGAAATTTAATATTTTTTTCCCATTTCATTTCAGTTAAAGTTCTATATTATATATTTTTTATGGATTTAGTTTTAGTTAACTACAATAACCCTGGTTTCCATCAGCTTGAATTTCAGTCTCTTCTTCATGCAATGTGATTCCTCGTTCAGAAAACGTAGAAGCACTTTTTTGGTTATTTTTTGGAGCTTGACAGTATAAATCACCCTCAACTTTCATTGCATGAATAAGAGGAAAAAAATGCTCAGATGTTTTGTTTTGTTAAAAATTAAAAAAAAACATTTAGACTTTGAAGCACATAAATAATGATAGAGAAGTGTCTAGCAGCACTCACATATACAGATGGGGATGTTAGCAGACCACTGATTGTTATTCTGACAGGAAATCATTCGTTCGCCAATGAGCTCGAATCCGAACTGGCATTCGAAGCGCAGCACGTCTCCGTTGGAGAAGCCCCCACCCTCTCGGAGTCCATACAGAGGGATGCCGGGATCCCCACAACTTCCCTTGTCAATTTCTGTAGGTAGGCAAGAGAGACGAGAAGAGGGAGAAAAACAGCAGTAAAGCTTTTGAGCCAGCAGAGTGATTTATGTGGGCACTCTGAAGAAGCTGAGGCAGAGAACAGACTCACCTTTATAGTTGATCTTAAAGCCAATAGAGCCCACACTTTCATCAGACTGCAAATGCAGCCACATTTGATGGGTCATACTGACGATGAGGTCAGGGACGAAACTGCCCGTTAACCTGTCCATGTTGGAGAGTGAACAAAAGAAAATAAGAGTCTGTGAGTTCAGAATACAAAACACTAGGGTGGTGGTACCATGCAATAATAATGCTGTCAAATGCCAATACTATGGTATTCTGATATATGCTATAGTATTGAATAATTACTATGTTTATAACACAGTGGTATTTTTATGGTACTCAAAGGTTAGGGGTCGGTAAGATTTTTTAAATATTTAAAAAAAAATCTTAGGCTCACACAAAAGCTGCATTTATTTTAACAAAAAAAAAAAAACAGTAATATTATGAAATATTATTACAATTTAAAATAACTGTTTTAATATATTTTATATTTT
>NW_015554362.1:1031728-1032293 GCF_001515605.1 Sinocyclocheilus anshuiensis
TCACATGATCCATCAGAAATCATTCTAATATGCCAATTTGCTGCTCAAAAAACAATTATTATTATCAATGTTGAAAACTGTTGTACTGTTTTGTGGAATCTATGATACTTTTTCTCAGGATTCTCTGATGAATAGAATGTTCAAAAGAACAGCGTTTATATTAAGTATTCTGTAACAATGTAAAAGTCTCTACTGTTACAATTTAATGCATCCTTAATAAATAAAAGTACTGATTTTTTTAAAGACCCCAAATGGTAGTGTATGTCCAACAATATCATAGAATAGCCATGGTATTTATTGAAAAAAAAATAGTATTACCATAGTACATATTCCAAAAACAACAAACAAAGCTTACAAAAAAGTACTAGACTAGTATCAAAGTATACTAGTAAAAAGTACCATGTTTTTTGGTAGTGTCCAACTAAAATGTGATATTACCCTGGTATTATGTCCAAAACATAAATAATGTAAGTAATGCCTTAGTACTTTTTGAATTACACTTCACTTTGTGTTTTCATGTATTTCAAAAACACCATGGTAGCATCCAACACCATAGTACTACAAT
>NW_015554362.1:1032447-1039228 GCF_001515605.1 Sinocyclocheilus anshuiensis
ATATATATGTATATATATATATATATATATATATTATAACCTGTCAGGATTATAGTCTGTTTTGTTTTAGTTTTTCTGTGTTTACTCTGTTCCTGTCGGCCTACTGTAATTTCCTAGATAGTTTCCTCATCTGTTAATTAGTCGCACACACCTGTTTCTGTTCTCCCTGATTACTCTCCTTTTGTATTTATGCTCTGAGTTTCCTTTGTTCCATTGTCTGGTCTTGTTTACAGATCCTTTTATGTGAATGTGTATTGACTTCTGTTATTTTCTCCTTGATTATTAAATTATTTTCTAGTGCTATTCCTGGATCGTGAGTGGTAACCGTTACCATGGTACATGTCCAAAAACAGAGTAATGTCATGGTACTTTTTTGTATTTGACTGTACTTTGGGGTATACTGTCAGGTACTTCAAAAATCACCACGGTAGCATCCAAAACCTATAGTACCATGACAAAATGCATAGTTATTACCATGTTACAGGTCCAAAAACACCAAATCAGAATGGTACATGCTAATATGTCTATTACAGACCGTGACCAATTTGACCAACTCAAACCCGAAGAAAGGCATTAATTGAGCTTTACAGTATGTATTAGTGTTCTGGCAGTGACTGTCTTTTGTCCTTGAGGAACACTCTGTGAGCGTTCAATGGATCGCAGCTGGAACAGAGCCAGGCAAATGCACCAGAAAGCAGCACAGACCTTCACCAAGTGTGTCTGCCCAAGATACCCGGAGACATACGGCTGATGGCGAGAAGAGGTGGTGAGGGGAGGTGGACGGAAAAACATGTTTGTGAGGGAGAAAAATACAGTATTTGTGCCTGTGCGGTTTTTATGATTTTGTGGCTTTCATGCTGTTGAAATGGATAACTGTTGCAAAGCTGAACAAAATGCAAGATAAAAAAATTAAAATAAAAAAAGGGGGAGAAAAAAAATCTGGATTTTCTTTGTTCTTTCAAAAATAAAAGAAATGTAATGTAGTATGCAGATATACACCAGAAACAAGTGGCATGCCACAACTTGTCTAACTTCAGCACTTAATTTTCTCTGTCTGTCTGAAATAAAATGATTTTATTCACAAATCACATGTGTGAATTGCCTGCTATACATTTTATTTGTTATACATTTTAATAATGTTTGTGCATGGTAAATGGTTAGTAAAACTAAATTGAGACTTGTTGGTACAAGAAAACGGTGTGGAAAAAAATAAAAATGTGAGAAAAGAGACATTATGGTCCCTATAAAATATTCCAGCTGCAAGCTAATGGTCAATGTTAATTATTCAAGATTACAAAAAATCATTGTCTTGTTTTCCAGCTAAAATATACAAATATCCTTAAAAGAAGAAATATTTACTTGAGAAACCAAATCGCATAAGATATTAAGACCTTGAATTATGTTTCTTTTTCTCACTCTATTGGCAAACAGTTCTTGTTTTAAGCATGAATACAATTCAGTGAAGTTTACAAACAATTTAATTCAATGTTCAAGGTCTTCATTTCTTACATCTAAATAGACTTTGCATATCTTAAGCATATTTTGTTTCTCAAGTAAATTTATCTTGATTTAAAGATGTTGGATATTGTAACTGGAAAACAAGATAAAATACTGACTAAGAGTTTTTTGTTTTTGCTGTACATTACAGAAAACACTCATGACATGCAACTTCAGAATAACATTGAAATCTTACGCTTGTATGATTGTTTGCTATGATTTTTATTTGTTACATCTTTCAATTATGTTTTTGCAGGGTAATTGCTCATGTAAAACTAAATTGTGACTTGTTGGTCTGTAACGCCAAGCCAGCAGAGGGAGCCCTCGCCCGAGTACTGACCGTGCTCCACTCCCTCTGCTTCCTCTACTTCCATTTCCTGTTTGACTCTCATATAAACTGAGACCAGTCCATGTGCTGGTCGCGAAGTATTGCCAGTTCATCTGCCTTACCAAGCGTTATAGTTCCTCTGTTCCTGATTGATTCCTGTGTATGATTCTGCCTGACTTCTTGACTCACGGTATTTGTACTCTGCCCCTTCTGTTCTGACGCCTGATTGGACTGATGTTTGTGTTTGGACTCATTGCCTGCCTTTCCACTATTGTCTCTGCCTCTGCCCCTGTGTATGACGAACGATCTGCCTGCTTCTCTGACTTTGACCCTCTGCCTGATTATCGACATCTGTTTAAAGCCTTGACCTTTAATAAACTTCCGCTCATGGAGTCTAACCAAACTCCAGCGTCTCTGTTACATGGTGCAAGAAAATGGTAAGTGAAAAAATAATATTTGAGAAAAATGGCAATGCTGCCCCCTATAAATTATGCTAGCTGCAAGTCAACAGTCAATGCTAATTATTCAAGACTACAAAAATCATTTTGACATGTTTTCCAAACATTCTAAAAACAAGATACATTTATTTGAGCAACCAGATTGCATAAAATATTAAGACCTTGAATAAACTTAGTTTTTTTTACTCCACTGGAAAATAGTTCTTATTTCAAGCATGAATTTAATTACATTTAGTGAGGTTTATAAACAATTTGCTGATATGTAAGGAAAAATATAGATCAAGGTCTTAAGTTCTTATTTCTAAATAGACTTTGCATATCTTAAGTCAAGTCAAGTCAAGTTGAGCTTTATTGTCATTCTGCTGCATGTGGGGACATAAAAAAAAAAATATTAATAATAATAATAATAATAAAATAAAATAAAATAAGCATATTTTGTTTCTCAAGTAAATGTATCTTGAGTTAAAGATGCTTCTGGAAAACAAGACATGTGAAATGTTTTTACAGTACAATATTTGAAAACACTCATGACACATAACTTCAGTAGAACTCTGAATCTTACACTTGTATGATTGTTTTCGAGTCGCCAACCTCTCCACCGTCTCCGACAGTCAACGTATCATATCCCAGCTCCAAGTCGAACTCTTCGAAATTGATTTGAATAACCTGCGATGGGAACAAAATCACTGAATTAGCATTAGAAGTCTTTGTAAAGGAACGCCACTCGAGTCAATGAAGCACCTTGACCGGAGGGATTTCTCCATATGCTCTCCGTTACAGAGAATGAGTAGTGTGCATTCCACACCGCCTTAATTAAGTTTCTCAGTACTAGAGTGCTTCAGACATCATCAAATATAAATGATACACACTATTCTCAATAAATATGATATTCATGAGCTCACCGGGGCCAGCACTCGGCTGCAGCATATGTCGCCTGTATATTTCAGCACATTTGCTCATACCCTCTGCGGCCCCATTGAACCGAGGTGCTATAACCGAAAAATTCAGCGGAGGCAATGCATCAATTACCCAACAAATCATTTGCACAGTCCAATGAATGTTGAGGGTAAAACAAATTTCCGAGAGTGCTTTCAAGCAGCGGCTCAAGTTCGCAAGTAAACATTCGAGAGACGTGCTCCGCTTGTTCCGTGTTATTTCAAACGCTCTCTTGTACATTAACAACGTCCTGTTTGCATAATCACCCCCTGGTGTGCGTTTGGAGACAGTGGGGAGCTGCCGCTGCTCACATTTAGTTAGACACCATGAAAACTGGCCTTCTGGCACTTTTACGGCACACTGAGGAATGAAACACGCACATAAGGTATATGGGTGCTTCTTCGACGGCTGCCACTTCTGTCTCGTGGGTTGATTTTTATTAACGCTAACAGATTTCAACTTGGCTTCTCTTTGATAAATGAAGGTCACATTAAAGTCCTGGAAAGTTTTCACCATGCCTTCTTGCTGCTTTTCAAATACTTCTCTTTCATGTTGTCCCAGAACCAGACTTTTAAATATTAAAATATGAAGAAAAAAAATATGAAAGAAACATGAATTCGCACATATGTCATAAAGCTTTGATCTAAACAAAGAATGAAAAACAAACCATTACAATATGCACACACTACATTTTTAAAAGTTTGGGGTCAGTATGATTTTATTTTTAATGTTTTTTTAAAGATGTCCCCAAGGCTGCATTTATTTGATCCTTTACTTGATCAAAAAGCAATATTGTGAAATATTATTAGAATTTAAAATTACCATTTTCTCTCTGAATATATTTTCAAAATTAATTTAAAACAGCGATCATGTGATGGCCAATGCTGCATTAATTTGATCAAAAATGCAGTGAAACAGTAATATTCTCAAATATTTGTACGATTTAAAATAACTGCTTTTCATTTGAATTTATTTGAAATTAAAATGTAATTTATTCCTGTGATGCAAAGCTGAATTTTCAGCATCATTACTCCAGTCTTCAGTGTCACATGATCTTCAGAAATCATTAATATGCTGATTTGCTGCTCAAGAAACATTTCTGATTATCATCATTTTTTTTTTTTAGGAGTTTAGGATTCTTTGATGAATAGAAAGTTAAAAATAACAGCATTTCTTTTTTATGTATTTAAAAGAATATTTTTGTAACATGATAAAATATTTTTGCAGCCAGTTCTGATCAATTTAGTATTAATAAAAGTATAAATGTCTTTAAAAACCCTAAACTTCTGAAACATTTGAAAGAGCACTTCAAGCCATTACAATATGCACTGTATTGCATGAAAACAATTTTTCAATAAACTTTTTTCAATAAACATTTTCAAACTATTATATGATATAAAGAATAATATTTATAAATAAAATGATAGCTATGAAAGTAGCTTTATGGCAAGACAAAGGAGTCAGCCAATCTGTAACAAAAATCTGAATGTATTCAAAACCAAGTACATTATTTGAGATGTGACAGAAATGGCATTTTATTTTAAATGTACATTAGTTTTTACAAAATGACGGGGTTCTCTTTTGAGATGATGTATAAACACCCACATGCTGTTGAAGAAACATCCATATACTGTATGTGTGCACAGCTTACAGGAGATCCATATGCACACAAAAAAAATCTCTTACAGCTCTTACACTGATATTATTAGTGGTTTACTAATGAACACAATCAGGCAATCATAAGAAAGTCCTGCTTCGTCCTCTTAAGTTCATATATTAACTTCATTTATTGTGTTAACACAATAATAATGCCAATGAGCTGCCCATGGGTCTCTAATAATGGGTCTGCGGAAAACGCAATAAAATTTGAACTTTGCAATTCCGTCGGGCGAATATAAATGAGGTAATAATGTTATGTGTGTTAGGGCTCATTTGCATTTCTCACCAGAGGAAAGCTCAGATTTAGCAGCAATTGAGGACACGAATCTGCTATTTGCTGGTTGTTAATGGCCTGGCATGAAATGGGACTGAAAAAAAATGGAAAACCAACACCTGAAATGTGCTGTTTGCGGCAAGAGCTCATGGAAAGAAAAACTGTTGACTCACAAAAACTACTGTAAAGTGGGAATTGCATTATTTGAGGTGCTGTAGAAGATGATGATGTTTTTATTGATGAGGACTAATCTGTCTTGCACAACGGGGCACAAGAGTCAGGAGAGCGATTTCAGTCCTAATGTAGATACTGATACCTCATCAGGAATCTCTCGCAACAGCAGGTTTTAACAAGCAAAAAAAACCAATAAAAATCAAAACAGCCTATTTACTACAGCTATTGTTAGTATTGTAAAACAATAAAAAAAAAAAAAAAGATAATAATTTTGGAACTACAAGTTGCATAACATTTTTAGATATAAGATATTGACATTCATAAAAAAGCCTTTGATTTAATTTAAGAAAATTATATATATATATATATATATATATATATACATTTTGCTAAATGGAAATTACGTTTATTTTTTAAATTACTATTTTTGCTAAATTAATATTTTTAAACATTTCATATTAAAATAATTATATGACTGTAAATGCATTTAAAAAGCTGACCATGGTTTTAAATGCCAAAACACCTACAGCTACTACAGCTATTGTTAGTATTGTAAAACCATTTGTAAAAAATTATAGAATCGTGTTGAAATCATCTGTTATTTTATTTATTTATTTATTTATTGTTTTTGTTTATTAAATATGTAATTTTTTAAGTATAAGATATTGATATTTTCATTTAAAAATCTGATTTAGATAAAACAGAAAATAACATTAAATGTGTATATTTTTGCTAAATTAATAGTACATTTAGATTTAAATTAATATTTTTGCTAAATTAATATGTATATAATAAAACTCATATTTAAGCAAATAAAATAGAAAAGGCAGGCTTCCAACAGCGCAATGCTAAAGAAAAGCATCTCGAAAACAGAAGTAAATCTTATCATATAAGAAAAATTAAATCACTGTAAATTCATTTTTTAAAAGTGACCATGGTTTGAAATAACAAAACACCCTATTTACTACAGTTACTGTTAGTATTGTAAACCAATAAAAAATGATGGAATCACATTGGAATTACTTTTTTTTATTAAATATGTCATTTTAAGATATAAGATATTGACATGTTCATAAAAAGCTTTGGGTTTGAGTCAGATATGGAGCGATGTGTGTTATTATTGTACCTTATTGGGGTTACTGGCGGTGATAATCCAAACACACTGCGAGTTACTCTCATACTGGATGGGGAAATTAGGCGATGTAAATGTTCCTGAAGGGCCCAAGAGGTTCATCCCACATGTTTTCACTGCAAAACGGTGAAATACAGAGAAGAACTCATTTATAATGAATTAGAGAAGACTAACATACACACAAAAAAAGGTTTTGTGGACAGAAGTTCTGCATAGGTAAACCTTAAATGTGACCCTGGAGCACAAAAGCAGTCTTAAGTCGCTGGGGTATATTTGTAGCAATAGCCAAAAATACATTGTATGGGTCAAAATTATTGATTTTT
>NW_015554362.1:1039598-1047644 GCF_001515605.1 Sinocyclocheilus anshuiensis
TTTTTTTTGCACCTTCAGATTCCAGATTTTCAAATAGTTGTATCTCGGCCAAATATTGTCCTATCCTAACAAACCATACATCAATGGAAAGCTTATTTATTCAGCTTTCAGATTTTGAAAAATTTACCCATATGACTGGTTTTGTGGTCCAGGGTCACAAATGAATAGATTCTTCAAAAAGAAGATTTTTTTTCAGCATTTATTCAACATGTCCACAAAAAAAAAAAAAAAAAAAAAAATAGGCATAATGTCCAAGCTGCTTTTTTATATAATAAAAGTAATTTACTCTCAAGCTTCAAAAAGAACAAAAAAGCACTAGAAAATGCACAAGGTGTGGACGTCATTGGTTCACCATTGGATAACAATCCACTTTTGTTGAATGACAAATGGGTTTTTGTAGAAGGCAATAATACAGGTTTGGAACAACAGAAGTCAATTTTCATATCTGAGTGAAATATTATTTTAAAACTCAGCTGTTATCAGTCTCAAGAATCAATGGTATTGGATTGTAGGATCACGGGACACCAGTAGATCAGATGTCTGGTCTAATCCTGCTCAGAGGGTTTATTGAAGGCAATGGTCTAACCTTTACAGACGGGTCTGTGGTCACTCCAGGCCGCGAACACCTCAGCGACCCTCTGGCACGTGATGCTCTTGGATCCCTGAAGCACGTGGTCCCCGTCACAGGTGAAATGAACCGTCGCACCGATGCTGAACAAACGTAAGCCAGGGAATCAATGAAGGAATTCTCCTCGAGTGCCTCACACATGTACTGACAGATTGATCAGTGCTGCGTGCCGCGGCCTCATGTCAGAGCAAATGTCAGGCAGGAATATAATCAGGGATTTCATTCCTACTGAAAAACCTTGGCATAGGGATCCTTGAGGAAATGTTCCCATGACTTTTTGTTTCCATTGCCAGTTTTGTCCCCACTTTGCAAAATAGCTTTACGTAATTTATTCCTTTTTTATGTTTTGTTGAATGGTCATTGCGACTGTTATCAGAATTTCCCAGTGTCAATATGTGTCAGTAATACTTTACAATAAGATTGAATCTATTCAAATTAGAAAAATTAAACGCATTAAAACAAAAATATTAAATGCATAAATCTTTGCTAAATTAAAATTAAAATTTATATTTGCTAAATTAATATGCAGCTAAAAAAAAATTAATTTAAGAAAATTTAACATAACATATAACATCATGGGTATTTATGCAAAACTAATATCAAATCATTTAATTTTTAGAAAAAAATATTTAGAAAAAAACATTAATATAAGCAAGCAAAATATATATTTACATATATGTTAATAAAATATAACATTAAATGTTTTTTTTGCTAATTTAATACAATTGATATATTTAACTTAAATATTAATATTTAAGCAAATAAAAAAGTAGATATAAAATTAAATGTGTAATGTTAAAGCAAATTAAATGCATATTCATTTAATCACTTACTGTACATTGTATATACTTTATATCTACAAGAAAAAAATAACATCATGAGTACTTTTGCTAAATTAATATTTAATAAATAATTTAATACTTTTTACTAATCAAATATTTGGGGGGGGGATATTTCAGCAAATAAAATATTATATATTTGCATATGTATTGATAAAATGTCATATTATTTTTCACTAATTTAATAAAAATTATATTTATTTATATTTATAAAAAATAAATAAATAAATAAAGATAAATAAATCCTAATATTTTGCAAAAGTTATTCATATCTTAGACAATAAAAAAGAAAATATTACACTAAATGTGTCATTTTTGCTGATTTAATATAAATGAATTTAATATAAAAAATTTATTTCATATTAAATATTTAAATTATTATTTTGCTTACATAACATTTAGGCAAATAAAATAGAATCTATAAGATTAAACATGTAATGTAATGAGAACAAAGTATGTCAAAACATATAACTCAGTGCTAATTGTTGTTTCATTAATTTTGGATTCTTCAATGTTACTGTTTACATTTCGGTTTCAACTTGTAATTGTAAAAGAAGCTATTAAAGACTTCAGTTTATAAGCTATCAAAACAGTAAAAGATCATATTAAACTATTTGTGCATGACCTAATTAATATCCATGAGCTATCCTCTCACAACTGCATGACATCATAACTGTCCCCATCATTTTCTTGAAACAAAACTGCATCTATGTGTCTGGTGTGGACAGCCTGTCTACCTGTAATCGGTGCCATTGCGTTTGCCGTTCTCTGGTTCCCCGGGGTCCGGGCAGAAGTTGGAGACCTGCTTGACCATCCCTTCATTCACTGTGGGAGGAGAAAGAGCATATGGAGACATAAGCCAACACGAAACCATCAGCCTTCATCACCTGTGATCACTTTCTCTACATAACACAGCCTCGGTTATCAGACATCGAGTTTCATCCTCAATCAAAAGAGAATTTGGCGCAATATCTCATCCATAAGTAGGTGTTGGTGCACGATAATTACCGGAGGGGGCAACGTTATGCGGGTAATTTAAGGGAAGCGTTTAGAAAGGGGTGTTTGACAGCAGACCGGGGTCCTGAATAAGACCCGATAATTCACTCATAACTCATATTTCTGAATGCGTGATGCAGACACTGTGAAATAGAGGCTCATAAAAATTCTATCCAGTTGTAATTAAGTGTTTGGAGTGCTACACTGTCGAGGGTGAAATGAATCAGTCTGCATTTCATTACGACGCTGATGCATGTGAAGCCATAAAAAAAGGGCTTGTTCACTTTTGCTGCATGCACAAATCATTTCCATAGATAGCGATCGGGCGTCTGCCGGAGCGTGTGGCTCGGGTCTGTATCCAGGTTAGGCTGGTGGTTTGGATGGTCAGTAATTAAACTCAGTTGGAGTGAAATCCCACCACCTGTGTGCCTTCTAAAGCCGCTCGCTTCGCGGATTTGACATTATCTTCCGAAGAGCTTCTGTGGGTGAGGGACCTCTAAGTCAAGCTAAGCTCAAATAATCTAAATGCAGATTTCTGTTTCGTTGGATGCTCTAATTTCCTTTGATCCATTTGCTAAATGGCAAGCGAGAGGATTACAAAAATGTGGCATTGTTCACGCTTTATGAATCACAGGCTTTGAAGGTGTAGATGCGAAATCACCGGCGGAATAACATCTACGGAATATTAAACAATTAACAGGGATGCACATCAGAAAGAAATTAAGCAGCGAAGAGCTTTTATGACATTAGAGCAACAGTATTAACAGCGATAATTACGCATGACATGCAGCAGCACTGGAGAGCAGATCTTAAAGTTGCTTGGTTTTTACTTGAACGAGCCTACATAATGAGTTACACACACACAAAAACTGCAAAAAAGCTATATTTTTGGGGGACTACAACCATGGTATTCTATGGGAGAGCCGAATAAACATTGGTTGTTTAAGGTTGCCTAACATATTATCACAAAAAAATTGTAATTTGACACGTTAAAGGGATAGTTCATCCAAAAATGAAAATTCTGCCATCATTTACTCACCCTCAAGTTGTTCCAAAACTGTATGTCTGACATATATATATATATATACAGTATATATTTTTATTTTTATTTTTTTTTTTGTGTTGGCACAAATGTTGGCAACCAAACAATTGCTGGTAGCTGTTGACTTCCATAATGGAAAAAGTTCTATAGAAGTCAATGGCTACCACCAACTGTTTGGTTACCAACATCCTTCAAAATATCTTCTTTTCTGCTCAACAGAAGAAAGAAAATCGTATAGTTTTGGAACAACTAGAGTGTGAGTAAACGACAAAATTTTTTTTATTTTTGGCTGAACTATCCCTTTAACAAAATCTGTGTGATATGCACACTTTAAAAAAATGAGTGTAATTTTAACTCTAAAATATTGTAAAAACGCTACGGACAAAAAAATAGTTAATAGGTTAACAGTAAGTTCCCGTACTATATACAGGGAAAAACTGTAAAAGATCTAACCAGACATTTCATGTAATTTTACAGTAAAATTATGTTAATTGTACAATTTTTAGAAGTAAAAAAATTACAAATCAACATATAATTTACAGTACAAAAACCGTAAACTGATATTCCCAGAATTCCCAGCACGACACTCCACATTTGAAAGTATTTTGTATAAATAATCATGTTTCTTAATAGTTTTGTGATGTTTGTTATCAGTTATGTACATGTGGGTTTTATGTTACATCTTCTGTTGTTTAATGAATGTTTATTGCATTATTTAAGTGTCGTGTATGTTACCATGATGGTGTTTAGTGTTTGCATGAATGACTCTGTGTCTTCTATATATTAGTATATACTTCAGCTTGTGGAAAGGCTACTTGTGATGAACTGATTCTTCATATTGCTGACTCTTTTATCACCTGCATTATTATGGTGATTGTCAATTTATGTTAAAGATACAAAACAGATTTTAGTAGCAGTGTACATTGTTGAATGTACTAGTTTACACTCAAATTTTCTTGTTTGTAAAATACAGTTTTATACTGTAAAATTTACAGTTTGTTCTGTAAATGTTTTTACAGTTTTTCTGTAATTTTTACAAAATTATTCTGGCAACCACAGCTGCCAAAATTATTTGGAATATATTTGTAAAAACTACAGAATTTTTTTTACAGTGCATGTGTTCATCCAATCTGCATTTAGAGTCTCATACTGTACAAAACAAGCTTTTGGTCATACCGACCATTACTATAATGGTTAATTAAAGTACCATATAATCATTTGACATATCACATAATATTAGGGGTGGGCGATATACCGGTAGAAATTTTGGACTATCATCTATAATCGCAGTTACGCTCATGTGACGTTTCCGTGCTGCACCAACACAAAAGCTTGTCATTTGAATGTTTTTTAATCACTATGGTTTAAAAACAAGTGATTATAAGGAGCAAAAATTTAGCTATGTGCGCTCAAACCATCTCTCAGACAGTGTGCACATAAAGCCACTTTTAATATTATAATACAGAGCATGAGTAGGCCTACTGAACGGAGTTCTTTTGGGCGCCTCATTGGGCTTGAATGGTCAAACACACACTTATGTATCAAAATGCCCATATTTGCGAGTATCTACACAGTGAGTACACGGTCGCTTATGTCTTAAGTGAACGTATACAGTTGAGAAAGAAAATGCATGCATGTCAGTATATTAGATCAGTGTATTCGGTCTTAAAGTGACAGCAGCCTAAACCTGGTGCTGTCTGTGTCATTAATGTTCAAGGGATAGTTCACGCAAAAATGAAAATTGGCCCATGATTTACTCACCCTCAAGGCATCCTAGGGGTATATGACTTTCTTCTTTCAGACAGATTCAATCGGAGTTATATTAAAAATTGTCCTGGCTCTTCCAAGCTTTATAATGGCAGTGGGCAGGTGTTTCTGTTCAACAGTCCAAAAGAAGTCCAATAAAGCGCATCCATCCATAATAAAAAGTGCCTCACATGGCTCCGGGGGATGAATAAAGACCTCCTGTAGCAAATCGATGCATTCTTGTAAGAAACATATCCATATTTAAAACGTTATAACCAATTTTCTGTAGCTTGCACTATCTGTCGTACGTGGAAGCCATTCCGGGCGGATGACGTAGGACGTATGCGTAGCGCATGCGCCGGTGAGAATATGCTAGTTTCACGAAAACCAACGTTTGTTTACAGGAGAAAAGGAAGCAAAGTTTCCTTACTTTAACAAAGGAACACCAGTTTCCTCTTGGCTTATATCGAAATCCTCCAACATTTTTCTTTACAAATCCTCGTTTTGTACTTCTAATTCATGACCGGTGTTTTGTTTTGTTTTGTTCTCTCCTCTCTGCTTCCGTGTTCGTCATTTCTCACCAGCGCATGCACCACGCATACGTCCTACATCATCCGCCCGGAATGAACGCGCATACGACAGTTAGCGGAAGCTATAGATTACAGTTTATAATGTTTTAAATATGGATATTTTTCTTACAAAAAAGCATCGATTCGCTACAAGAGGCCTTTATTCACCCCACGGAACCGTGTGGGACACTTTTTTTTTAATTACGGAGAGATGCGCTTTATAGGACTTCTTTTTGAACTGTTGAACAGAAGCACCCGCCCACTGTCACTATAAAGCTTGGAAGAGCCAGGACAATTTTTTAAATAACTCCGAATGGATCCGCCTGAAAGAAGAAAGTCATATACACCTAGGATGGCTTGAGGGTGAGTAAATCATGGGCTAATTTTAATTTTTGGGTGAACTATCCCTTTAATCAAATAACAAATGAGAGAAAATCTCTAACTGCTATTGACTGAATCACTTTCGTAACTTTAATAGTAATAAATCTATAATTAATTTACCCAGTGAAGACTATGCAGTGATTTTTGTACATACAGTTTAAGTAGTATTTCTTATTTCTAGTGCTTGAAGTTTTTCTCGTAGGTCTATGTCATTTGTGTCTTTGTTCTATTATAGATTTTTGTCCTATTGCTTGTAATTAATTTGTCTGATCTTATTTTGTTATTGACTGTTTACTTATCTTCATTAAGCTTGAGAGTTTTTTTTATGTTTGTTAGGCTAGTATTAATTTATTGTGATTTTGAAATTGATGAAATTTCAGTGGTCTCAAAAACGTTGATATAATAAAACCCTTACTTAAAGCAAAAATAACTATATCGTCATATATATTGTTACAGTGAAAAAATAACCCATTTTGTGATATAAGACTGTCATATCGCCAACCCCTACATAACACGGTACTGTTTATTTGTAAAAATGCATTCAAAATACACTTTTCAAATGACTGTACTTAATTATACAAAGAGAAAGAAACACACTTACTTATTGAAAATTTACTTGTGTTGTCTTTTCCGGGTAATAATTTCACTCCCCTTGATTTAAAATCTCCAGATCGTTTCACTGCTCAGCAAAAGAAACAAAGAAAATTAGGCACATTTTCAATCTGTGTAGGTGAGATTTAAAAAGCCTGCTGCTAAATTACATGAGCGATAGTTTATTTAATAAACTTAAGTTAATTAAAACACAAATATACAAAATGTGACAAAATGGTTCCTGTGAGACATGTATTGTCTGTGTGAAAATATAATTATCTTCGTTTTTTTCTTTACTCTCATGCTTTGCTTCTATTTTAGTTCTAGAATTCATCTTTTAGATTTGCTTTCAATCAAATTAATCGAAAATAACTTATGGGTCATGCTTTGATTCAGCTTTTGACAGGTCATCTTCCGTTCCTCGTTATAAGAAATCAAGTAATTTAATTGGCAGCTGATTAAGATTTACAAGGTGATTAAAGTTTGTTTCCGATATTGCAGTCTGCACATAATTACTTAGATTGACAGGGTGAATCCTGTAATAGAGGTCATACTATGACCCACAATCAAAAGAAAAAAAAGAAATGATATTATGCATGATTTTGAATTGTAAGGCAAAATGAAATGAAGTATTCTAGTGCAGTTTAAGCACATGAAAAACTAAGTTCATCCGAAACAATCTGTTAACTAAACTTGAAAGAGAAACTATTTAGAGAGACTTTTTATACAGAAACTAACATGACTGATGACAATCAATTAAGGAAGGAAACAGGAACAAGTGGAATAGGAAACCCAAAGAAAGGTAACAGATGGTCAAAACACATTATCAAAATAAAAGTCGGACAAGAACATTGAATGTTTATTTATTTATTTAATTTTATTCATTTTTTTTTTTTCCTTATTCCGAGGTCAAATATGACCTGGAAATGTTTTTGTTAAATTTGCATTAAGCAATTACCAGAAACTTAAGAAATTGATTGTGAATCACACCATATTTAAAAAAAAATAATAATAATTATATATATATATATATATATATATAATTCAAATGTACCTTGATACTGAGCACTGAATCCTTTATGCCGATGGCTGTTGTCTGTGATGAAATGAAGCCGTAGCCAGTTCTTGTTGCTGACTATGGGCACAGGAATATTAATTCCCGATAACCTGTGAAGATGCAGAAACATCAAACCCATTTGCCTTCTACACACACACACACACACACACACACACATACATACATATATATATATA
>NW_015554362.1:1047685-1055331 GCF_001515605.1 Sinocyclocheilus anshuiensis
ACACACACATATATATATATATATATTTTTTTTTTTTTTTTTCAAATTAAATCAGTTCTCTTATAACACCCTGTGCTGCTCTTCACAATCAATACAGCTCCTACTTCAACATGGAAAGTCAAAAATCTCCAAAATGGTTTGCCAAGCTTGTGATTTAATAACATATCATATCATCAATAAAATGACACAAGTTGCATCATATATTTCAACTGAATTTAAAAACAGAATTAGAAAAGTGTCACTTTCAGGCACGTAAATTAAATTGAGCACTTTTATTCATTCTGCTCAACAGAATTGCGAAATGCCTTCAAGAAAAATGATAAATGGCTCAAATTTCAATATGCACCTAAACATCTCATCAAATTCACACAAAATCAAATGATCTGAGCTGCTATCCGCATTCATTTCATAGCATTTTACTCCCACTGAATGTCAACCATTCTATTTTAAGAGAAACATTGGAGCTTAAGTTGATACTTGCAAAACATAACTGACAAAAATATTGCTGAACCATGAAAGATTTTTTTTTTTTGAGAAAAATAATACTGACAGTTGCTAAATACATGCTGAGTGGAACCGATTTAATGGAAGAAAAAAAACCTGAATATTTTGTAAGTGCTGCCCTCTTATGCAACACCTCTCTCAATGTGTACCACAGTAAACAGATTCACCTACACACTCAAAACCATCTCTGGACACAGAAGTTAACTTGAATTCCCTCAAGTATTGATTTACTATCAGTAAAATATACCAATAATATTACAGGTAGGTAGTTAGGTAGGTAAGTAAATAGATATTTTTATTTAATATACATAATTTATTAAAATATTATTTAGCATGGAATTAGCAACTGCAAGGTCATGGATTCACATCCTAGGGAATGCATTAACTGATAAACTGTATACTTTGAATGCAATCTAAGCCACTTTAGAGAAAAAGATCTGCCAAATGCATAAATGTTTTTTCTTCTTCTTCTTTTTTATGATATTATTGTAAGGTACAGTGGCCCTATTTGAAGCAGGCTAAATGAAGGAAGTACTGGAAGCTTCACATGCCATAAAATGTGACCTTTATAAATGACTGTGCTGTTTACTGAGATGCAAATGACATATAAACAGCCGTTAGCTGTTTGCCACAAACATTAGATCTATTGTTTCTTACCAACTCCAAACATCTCAAGGACTCGACCATCATTTTAAACGTCATAACAGTCAATCGGCTGTGACAGTGAAAGTCTATAGTAAAACAGAGCAAAAGTATTTCAAGGCTAAGCCATTTCAGCCTTCACAGACTTTCCAGAATGACGCCTTTCCTCGCTGTCTGTCAATCATAGCCGGCGCTGCAATTATTCAAGTGAGATCCGACAGTGGAATCGCTTTTTGAAGAAAAACACAGTTCATACTTGAGTCTCAAACACTTGTCAGTTCTGTAATGTTGAAAAGGGCAAACGAGAGATTTTTATACGTTTGTAAAACATCAAGGCATCAACCCACGTTAAAGCCTGGATCCAACCCTGAATCTGACCTGAAAGACGCCAGATTGACTTTGAGTTCCCTGCACACCGATAAAACATTTTGAGACACACTTCAATTTTGGCACCAGCGACGTTAACAAATGACCCCAACATCATCTGCTGGTTTCACAAACACAACTCTAAAACTCACTGCCATGATGCTAAGGTGCTGCAGTTGGTTGCTTTTTTTGTGGTTGCTAAAGTCTGGAAGGTTGTTAGGTGGTTAATTACAAGAGCAAGTCTTAAAAGCCCACCCCCAAAATAAGCGTTATTACACCGTGGAGCAAATTTTTATGAACGTTTTGTTTTGCTTTTATTTTTATATGCTGAATCACATTACTTTTTGTGTATCATTAACAGTGCTGATGAAAAAATGTTGACAACTTATACAAACTAATCTGTTATTACTCATGCATAAAAATAACATGGTACATGCATGTTGGATGATTTTTGTCTTTTATTACGAGTCCCACAATGTTCTGGAATGTTCCAGAAATCACTAGAATATTACAGCATATTAGAGAATGTTACAGAAAGTTCTAGAATGTTTCCATCCTTCATAATGAAATTGTCTTTCATAATTAAAGAAGTTATAAAATTTGCTGACCAAAATATTGACGCTACTTGAAAATAAATAGTGTAATAATAATTAGCACCACAGAATTACAGAAGAACCATAAAAAAATTTAAGTAAAACAAATTGTTGTTACATTGTTATCCTTAACACAAACTAAGATGAAAATGTAATAAAAATATTTTTTGATAACTGAAATAAAATAAATATTTATTTACTGTTTTCACGGCAGTGTGTGTACTGTATATACAAAATATTAGTCCCTTGTATTTTAATAATTACACGTTATATTATTCTGTATTTAACCTCCTGGGGTCGACAGTTCCGGCGGCGGAACTTTTTGCCTTGATAAACAAATAGTTGTACTACAGTATATTACCTAAATGTGTATTTTTTACCTAAAAGTTGTTTTTTTGCGGTGAAATGTGCCCTGAACATGTTTCTGTGAAATACAGCTATACATGTATGGATTTCAGTTTATTTTCATTTAATAAAACTAATTTATATGACATTTTTGGAATAATAGTTTCTCTAAATATCAATGAGTTAATGTATGAATAAGTATGCCTGTCTATCTATCTATCTTCCTGTCGTTCTATCTATCTATGTATCTATCTGTCATTCATTCTATCTATCGTGTGTTCTATGTATTGTTGTTTCTTTCATTCTTTTTTCTTTCTTTCATTAGTTCTTTCTTTCTAGTCTTCTTTCAATCGTTCTATCATTTCATTGTCTGGCTGCAATCAGACTCCATTCAGTAATAGTGAAGGAGGAGTGAGTCATATCTAGTGACCAGGATATCAGAGAGATTTGGTGGTGGACTCTTTTGACCACTAAATAATCACCCAAATACCCTAGCAACCACAGCAAAACACCCCAGCAACCGCATAGCAATGCCTTCTCAGCCACCCACAACACCCCAGCACTGAAATCGTACAAATCCAGTTTGTTAGTCTTGCTATATCTTCACCTCTTTATTCTCTCTCTCAAGCAGGGAGGAGGAGTAAGAGAGAGGCGTATCCATTTCCTGCATTCCACTGGTGTTTTGATTTATTTGTGTATTTTCAATTACTATTTATTTTTGTGTAAGTGTTTGTGCAGCGGGTCAGCAGACAATAGGACAGATGCAGTTAATTGCTGTAGTCAGAACTGGACCAGCAGTCAAAAGCGCTCACACTTTATTAATAGAGAAATGCACATTATGTTCTCCATAATAATAATGTTAACTGGCCTTTGCCGGGGGTTACACTGTTGTTGGTTCTAATTCTCAGGTGCTTGTGCAACTCACCTTTAGGGCAGAAATTTTGCAATATACATCTGTTATTTCAGGCCACACAAGCCAAATAGCTTATCTCAGGGAGTACAGGCTCTAAAGCATCCGTCCCAATATTCATTCAGCATTGTTGGCAGTTCAAAGTCAAGCATCTCTATTAATATCAGTCACACTTAAGAGTTAGGGATTTAAACAAACTCCTACCTATAAATATGTAAGAAATTTACTCATTTGTAAGGGAATTAATTATTATTATTTCATTCAGGTTTTGAGAGGACTCGGATCTGAAGATTCGAAGTCAACCTGATTAGAACTGATTCCAAATTTGATAATTTACACCTTATCTACAGTTCGTCCAGCGAGACGTTAGCATCCGTGTATATTAACAATTTTAATATCTGTATTCTCCCTGGCCACGGGTTTAATACATGTTTCGATAAGTTATAAGCTACCGTTCATTTGTGTGATGTTCGCAAATGCCTTACAAATATTACACTTTGGCATGTAACTTGTCCTGCACTGATTGTGCTACAGACATGAATGGCACATTAAGGTGTGCTAGAACTTTTCTAAGTGATCTGACTCAAGTTTATCACTTTAAAATTCCTTTACTCTTTTGCTTAATCACTTATTTTGAAGGATTTTCAGACGGACGGACGGATGGATGGATGGAACGATAGAATGATAGAACGACAGAACTATGGATAGATGGATATAACGATAGATAGAACAAAAGAACGAAAGAACGATAGAACGATAGATAGATAGATAGATAGATAGATAGATACAGTTTGTTAGATAGAACAATAGATAGATAAGTAGAACGATGGATGGATGATAGACAGACAGATAGACAGATCCAGTTTGTTAGATTTTGTTAGATCCAGTTTGTTATAGAACGATAGAACGAACGATGGATGGATGGATGGATGGATGGATGGATGGATGGATGGATGGATGGATGGATTTCTTGTACAGATAAGCAGAGCTGGACAGGAACTCATTTGAGACAATTGGCGCCTGGCTGACCGTGATTCAGCTTTTACGGCTCTCAGATGGTTGAGAAGAGATGTTAGTTTCCAGGTGGAATGCGGAGATTCCCTCGTTCATTTGTGTGATGTTCGCAAATGCCTTACAAATATTACACTTTGGCATGTAACTTGTCCTGCACTGATTGTGCTACAGACATGAATGGCACATTAAGGTGTGCTAGAACTTTTCTAAGTGATCTGACTCAAGTTTATCACTTTAAAATTCCTTTACTCTTTTGCTTAATCACTTATTTTGAAGGATTTTCAGACGGACGGACGGATGGATGGATGGAACGATAGAATGATAGAACGACAGAACTATGGATAGATGGATATAACGATAGATAGAACAAAAGAACGAAAGAACGATAGAACGATAGATAGATAGATAGATAGATAGATAGATACAGTTTGTTAGATAGAACAATAGATAGATAAGTAGAACGATGGATGGATGATAGACAGACAGATAGACAGATCCAGTTTGTTAGATTTTGTTAGATCCAGTTTGTTATAGAACGATAGAACGAACGATGGATGGATGGATGGATGGATGGATGGATGGATGGATGGATGGATGGATGGATGGATGATAGACAGACAGATAGACAGATTTTTTAGATTTTGTTAGATCCAGTTTGTTATAGAACGATAGAACGAACGATAGATAGAATGATAGATGGATGGATGGATGGATAGATAGATAGATGGATAGATGGATGGATGGATAGATGGATGGATAGATGGATAGATAGATAGATGGATGGATGGATAGATAGATAGATAGAACGATGGATGGATAGATTGGTAGAACGATTGATGGATGGATGATAGACAGACAGATAGACAGATTTTTTAGATTTTGTTAGATCCAGTTTGTTATAGAACGATAGATAGAACGATAGAACGATAGATATAACGATAGATGGATGGCTGGATGGAACGATAGATAGATAGATAGATGGATAGATGGATGGATGGAACGATAGATAGATGGATGGATGGATGGAACGATGGATGGAACGATGGATGGATGGATGGATGGATAGATAGATAGATAGATAGATGTGCTCAAATAGCAAAACTTTAATCTCTACTGATGGTACAGAACAAGCGTAAAGCTAATTTTTAAGCCCCTAAAATAACAGAAATAACTGATTCTGGACGTTTCTGATCCGAGCAACGATAAAAAGATAATATTATCACAAAAGAACCATTGCAAAATTATGATGACAGTCCATGCAGCTGTCTGCTTTTAACCTTCTCCCACCATGCAACATAATCTGCCTGAGTGTGAGTGAGTGAGTGAGTGAGTGAGTGTGTGTGTGAGTGTGTGGTGTTTATTCCTTTATTTCCAGGCAGTGTGGCGCAGGGAAGTGGGACAAATCTTGTATGCAGTGGGCAGCTGCAGTAGTCACAGCGAGCGTGTAAAATCTCTGAGGAGCGAATGGATACAAAAGACTTCATTTGGTCGTGTCTCTCTGAGCGGCCTGTGTGGGGAAAAGAGGAAAACCACTCGCTTTAAATGATGCAAAACCCTAACAAGAACACGCCATTTGTCTTCATCTAAGAATAAAATATTTTCAGCATCACAATACGGAGAAACGCAGACACATCTGATTCATATTCCCAAAATATGCTCGAGTGTTGACCTTGCGGTTTAAATATCGTCTGATCTGAGCTCAGAATCTGACGCGGCATGAGTACAAACACAATACCGACCCAGAAACAGTCATGTTATGCTTGCAAAACGTGACCCCAGGTGTCTCATTTAAGTCCTGTAGCATGTTCCATCTAAGACAAAAAGAAATGTAATATACTTTTCCAAACAAAGAACGCTCATTCTTTTGGAGAGCGAGAGGAATGGCTTTTGTACGCCCCTTTCTATGAGTGATTTGTAACTTACGAGATTGTTGTTTTTGCCCTTTCCAGCATACACAGAAAGTATGGTAGAACTACATAAAGGTCATTCCAACAAAAATATTGATTTGTTTGTTTGGCTTGAACAATATTAGAGGGGAGAAGTTCATTCTGCTCTAACAAAACTTGGCTTCATTTGTCATGTTGCTTATAGAAATGACTTAAGCGAATCAATGAAGCAACCTACAAGCAAGGTCATCACCACCACGCCAGGATACTGCTCACACAATCATGTTCCCTGCGCTCTTAACATGCACTCACAGTGTCTGATTGTCATTTCAGCATCAGCGGTTGAGTTTAACGCTGAGGACTCGTTCAGTATGCTCTGTTTTCCTGTGCCAAGACTGAAATCTTTCGATTTGCAGAGTCATGCAGGCTGCATTGAATCAAGTTAAAGGCATGTAATATTATTTCAGATTCTCACAAGCTCACACAGTAATTTCAGAGGTTTGATGGAAGTTTTAGCACCTTCTGAGTAGTTTCTTTGGACAATCTAACACATAAATCGCACATTTCCAGCCCAACAATTGTCATACTGAAAATCATTTCTACAATTTGAAATTAAGATGTTGAATCCTATGAACTTATCAATGCGTACATTAATTCTGAATGGACTGGAAACAATCTGAACCACTGTGTGGGAAGGAAAAAAAAACACAAAGGGATGAAGGTACAGTAATTATGCAGCTATTTATAAAGAAAAAATGTATATGAAATATCGATTTGAGCTGGAATCTGTGGTTACCAACTAGTGGGTTGTTGCAGACAGCACGGAAAAACAATGATAAATGTAAATAATGTAATGCAACTAAGCATATAATCATGTATAGTTAGGATAACAAAACAGACAGACTTTTAAAAAGGAAAACAAAACGCTTCCCACATCTTTTGTTGACAATCTCGAAGGCTGCGCATCCAATCAAACTGGCTATTTTGCCAGTTTATAAATCACCTGTAACTTTGTAGATGTTAGTCAAATGATACCAGTGGCAGCAAGCACAAATTGTGTGACATGCCCTCGTCGTCAAAAACAACTTATAAAACTATGAAAGGTGTAAAAAAAAAAAATCAATGATGATGATAAACATGGTTTGTACATACTGTGTTTTGCACAATGAATTATCAGCATAAGTAAATAATATACATATATATATTTAAGAAAAAATGCTGTGTGTGTGTGTGTGTGTGTGTGTTTGTGTGTGTTTGTGCGCGCATTTTTGTGATTTATGAGGACACAAATTTGTATAATGACATGGGTATGACATAGGTATTACAACGAGAAGGTGATTTATGAGGACATTTTGAGTGTCCCCATATTTCAAAAGGCTTATAAAT
>NW_015554362.1:1058245-1059269 GCF_001515605.1 Sinocyclocheilus anshuiensis
GTTTGAGTTTAAATCAGTGGATCTCAACTGGTGGGTTGTTGCAGACAGCAGGGGGGAAAAAAATATAAATGCAAATAATACAATGCAACTAAGCATATAATCATGTATAGTTAGGATAACAAAACAGACAGACTTTTAAAAAGGAAAACAAAACGCTTCCCACATCTTTTGTTGACAATCTCGAAGGCTGCGCATCCAATCAAACTGGCTATTTTGCCAGTTTATAAATCACCTGTAACTTTGTAGATGTTAGTCAAATGATACCAGTGGCAGCAAGCACAAATTGTGTGACATGCCCTCGTCGTCAAAAACAACTTATAAAACTATGAAAGGTGTAAAAAAAAAAAATCAATGATGATGATAAACATGGTTTGTACATACTGTGTTTTGCACAATGAATTATCAGCATAAGTAAATAATATACATATATATATTTAAGAAAAAATGCTGTGTGTGTGTGTGTGTGTGTGTGTTTGTGTGTGTTTGTGCGCGCATTTTTGTGATTTATGAGGACACAAATTTGTATAATGACATGGGTATGAGAAAAACAGATATGAAGGAAACTACTGGTCTGGGATGATTATCCAAGTTTAATGCTCATTATACAACAACAGGGTTTCTGCAGATTTTATGGAGGTACATTTAAGGCATTTTAAAGACCAAGTAAAGAAAATTTAAGGAACACAGTTACAGGAACACAATACATCAATATGTAAATGTATGGGAAGCACAATGAGTTTACAGTTTGAAAATACAGCTTCCAAAAGATCTCCATTACTTTTTAATTAATTTCACACACACACACACTGTGTCACACGGATATGCTGTTTTCGTTCAGATCAAATCACAACAACGTAGGAAACAGATCCGGCGTGACACAGCTGACACAGAACAGAATACGAACGTTTACGTCCAGCGGATATTCTCCAAAATGGCACCAGGGTGATGCGGAGGAGACGAATTGTTGAATAAAGTCGTTATTTTTTTTCTTTTGCACACAAAAAGTATTCTCGTAGCTTCGTAA
>NW_015554362.1:1059542-1077031 GCF_001515605.1 Sinocyclocheilus anshuiensis
GTTCCGAAGATGAACGAAGGTCTTACGGGTTTGAAACGACATGAGGGTGAGTAATTAATGACAGAATTTTTATTTTTGAGTGAACTATCCCTTTAAGGATTGAATAGCTCTGCTCCCAACCACTAGAATATGGAAATAATTTTTACTGCACCTTCTGAACACACTGCAAAAAACTGCTGTTCTTTTTCAGTATATTTGTCTTGTTTTCCAGTGCAAAGGTCTAAAGATTCTTAAACCAAGATACATTTACTTGAAAAGCAAAATAACAAGTCTTATTTATGGTCAAAATTGATGAAAATAAAGTGAGCTTATGACTAAAACAAGAACAAAATATTCATACCCCACAGATACTAGCTCTTTTTTTTAAGCAAAAACTAAATAAATTTTGTTCGATACATTTTACATTTGCATCTCAAGTAAATGCATCTCGTTTTCAGGATGTTTAGATATTTGTATTGGAAAACAAGACAAAAATACTGAGCAAGATATACATTGCAATGCACCATTTAATTCTTTCCCCGCCAACATTTTTAAAAAAAAAGTTGGCAGCCACCGCCAGTGATTTTGACGATTTTCACTAAAATTGGATGGCCTCCAGTATATCTTGCTGTATGAATATACATATGAATCAGTTTTATTCTAGCTTAAAGCATTCTTTTTTTATCAACACTTGAATATATGTAGGTTTCATAAAAAATGCATAATTTTGAGCAAAAAGGTGAGAAAATCACATTTTTATCAAAAACTACATCTGGATAATATTCAGTACGATTATCAAAGCATAAATCCAGTAAATCGCTTCCATCAATACTTCCAAAGCTTGCACAGACATATACCACTTCCTGGACCAACATTTTACTCTGTAACATTATGCAGTTTTCCACGACTTGATGAATTTGAGACTTTCTGCTATGATTCAAGACCTTTTTAAAACCCGCAGGAACCCTGCAACAATAACTGACCACAGAATGCAGAATAAAGAATTCCAGTGAGACGCAACATAATTCAGTATCATACTCACCATATTGTTGGTGGATCGGATCCCTCAACTTCTAAAGAGTCGAGTTTGCTGTCCATCTGGAATTCAGTGAAGACCAGTGAGATGGTGTCTCCTGGATCAGCCAGGATGGTCCACGTGCACTCGCCACTGCTCTGATAGTCCTTCTGAAAGTCTGGACTGGAGATGGTGCCACTGGACCCGCGGAAGGTCCCGCCACATGTGTCCTCAGCTGTCGGCCAAACAAACGCCCAATATAAACAAATAGTATCTATCATTTTACAGAAAAAGAGTGAAATCCAAAATGTTTGTGAATTGACGGCATTTATTTTTTCTGTTAAGCTGCTATGAAACTCTTACAGATCTTTAGAAAGGAAACAGAGCAGGAAGGGTTCGTCCGACTGTTAGCTGCAAGTCAAAGGTCTGTTTTGCAAAGCAGAATCATTGCCATTATGATTATGACGGATAATGAGCATCACACAGCGAAGGCGAAGCTCCTCCAAAATAAATTTTGGTGTCTTTTTTTCATGCTTCGGCAACACTGGATTGGATTTTTGTCTGCCAGCAAAACAATAAACAGCGATAAGAGCAATTATTGTACATCAGGTTGATCACGCTAATTGCTGGTTGTGTTCTGTGGAACAAAATGATTGTTTTAATGACTATTATATGGGTTTTGAAAGCATTTATTTTCCAAAAACAAAAATAAAATCAACACTTAATTATGCAGCCCAAGACTGGCTTGAAAACAGAGACAGTGTCAGATAATTAATCTAATTAGCTTCATATGCAGGATAAGAGGAAAGCGTCTTAACAAAACACTCCAAAATGCAATTACTGTACCTAATCAAGGGTATTTTATATTTAAAGCAAACATCAGCAGGACATCAGCTAATGCAACATATTGCACACTCATTTGGTGTGCAACAAATGCATTCGAATAGTTTAATGCAATCATTATTATTCACCTCATGTCATTCCAAACCCATATGTAATTGTTTTTTCCATGCAACACAAAAGAAGGATTTTCGGAAGCTCTTTTACATGAAACAATCACTCATAGTGAGCTGTGAAGCTGCTCAACAGGGCAATATTGCAAGTATTGCAAACACTGCAAGTCCATAGTGCAGATAGGACAGCTTTGCGTGAAAAACAGACATATTCATTTATTTACCCTGATGTGGATCTAAACCTGTATGAGATATTGTATAACGTCTTTGTCCATACAATGAAAGTCAATGGGGTCCAATGTTGTTTTGATGAGTTGAAACACTGACACAGTTGAAACATTGTTCAAAATAACTTATTATGTGTCATGCAGTAAGAAGAAAGTCAAATTGGTTTGGAACAACATGCAGCTGAATAAATAATGACAAAAAAAAAATCATTTTTGGGTGAACTATCACTTTAAATGATTCCCTGCACCAAAGCTCTGAAATCGATGAAAAATTGTTTCTGCCATGGGATAAAAAAATAAAAAAAAGAGGTAATTGTGACCTTTTATCTCACAATTTGGACTTCTGTTTGACAGTTCTGAGAAAATAAAGTCAGAATTGCAAGATATCAACAGCAATTCTAAGTCAAAATTGTCACACTTACCTTTTTTCATGGTGGAGAAAAAAAAACAAAATTTGCGCAATTCTGACTTTTAAATGATAAAACCGATAACTAGAGTTCAAAGGGTCAGGAAAATCTCATTCCTTAAGTTACCCAATTTGTAAATGACATTATGCATATTTAATTATCTAAATGTAATTTTAAATGCACATGTAGCAGTGCACGTCTCGTTCATTACGAATCCAGCAGACGGCAGGTGCATTTGCGTGTTCAGATGCTTCAAAGCAGCGGAACATCTATTACTAAAATTTCTGAAAGCTTCAGCTTCACATCTATTAATGTGTGCTGACAGTCCATGTTCCCTAAGCTGCAAATTGCCTTATATGTCGGCATTTCTGCCCTAAAAAGCCTATTTTAGGCAAACTCATGCTTTATCACAGGACTCTCTCAACAGCTCATGCAAGGAGAAAATAACGAATGAGCTTCAGCCACACGAGGGTCCAGATCTGCGCCGCACAGCTGCTTAAAATGCAGGTAATGCAACATGTTTGCGAAGCAGAGGTTAGTCACACGTAAACAACATTTTTTTGACTAAACAGCAAAAAGTCCCATCCACACCGTAGCTCATTTTGGTTAAGAATCATCCATTTTGACAGGAAGAGGACTATTTGTCTAACATTTAAAGTGGCTCTACATGCCATTTAGGAATAATTGATCTGAAATAGATATGCCACAAGAACAAAATGTAGTAAATAAAAGTATTTTAATGAAACCAATAGGGGTTATCCGCAACAGACTTCCGTATTCTGTTAACCGGGTTTCGTCGCTTCCAGTTCAAGCATTTTGCATATGCTTCGTTAAATATGAAGCCGTTTTACTCAAGATGCCTTCAAAGTAGATACCAAAGATTATCATAACCAATGTCCATCACATATGCGGACTGATATCTAACAGTTTTTATTTTTATTCTTTTCACTAACATTTAGATATAAAAATTTAAGAAAACGTCAACAAAAAAAACAGCTAGCTAGTTCAACTGATTATCTTAAAAGTCCATAGATATCGCTATTATTTATTACGGCTGTTAGCACGTTCTCCGACAAGCAGAAGCGATGAGACCTGTTTTCCGGTTTTGGTCAGGTGACGTTCGACATATACCCTATGAAATTTAGTATGACAAATTATTGAAATGTATACCATGGGGCTGTTTTATTGCATTATTCTATAATTTTTCTAATAATTCATTGGGTGTCTGTTAATTATGCCTTACTTAAATTATGGCAAGTCAGTCTCTACAAATAATAACAATTTTAGTTTTAAATTATAATTTTAATATTTAATATATTTTTTTAATTGAAACATTTTTTTAAGTACTTGAATTTAAAATTAAAATTTTAACTTAAACTTATATTAAGTATTTTTAATTTAAATTCTAAAAAATATTTGAAGTATTTATTTTAAATTAATTTAAAACTTCAAATACGCAATTTTCACCAACATCATTTAGAAAAGAAAGCTAAATTCATGTAAAATGTTTATTTTAAATTAAAAATTTATTTTTAATTTCATTTAAATTATTTATAAAAATGTATTTTAAGAACTTTTTTTAAATTATGCCAAGGTAGTCTCCACAAACAAATACCAGAATACATGTACGGTTTTCTGATCATCCAAGTATTTAAAACTTCAAATAAGTACTTTTCACAGACATAATTCGGAAAGGTAACATTTTCAGGTCTGCTTATGGACATCTAGTTTACTTTGCTTTCAATGCCCCAGACAAAACTTTGAACATCTTTTCTAATGCTACTAACCTGGAAAAAAATGGGCAATAATTATTTTAGCATTAAAAGCTTCAAGTTTCAATCTGGCGCCAAGTGTAAACAACTTTGTTTCCAGGTAGACTTGACTTTTCAAACTCGCTCCTGAAAGTTTCATAAAGCTAGCCGATCAGATCGAGAAAGTAGAGCTCGCCAGATCAAGAAAGTCCTTTTACGGTTTTGTCTGCAGGATGGATTAGACAGTGAGCGGGTTAGCGGTCTATGGGCGGTCTAAGGGTATGCCGTCTGAGACTGAGACTATACAGAAGAGGCGGTGAGTTGAAGGCATTTGGATCTGATGTAGGCTGATGTGATGGGTACATGAAAGGTGATAATACATCGGCACATGCCTTATCCTCTCTCATTAAAGCAGAGCTCAGAAGAAGAAACATTCCACTATGAGAGATTAATGTTGCTTTTCAAGACTTAATATGGATTCTCATTATCTTTTATTCTGAATGGACTGTCGTTCTTTGTTCTTTCATCAAACTGGAAGTTCAGCACTCCTCTATGAGTGTTAGAGAATCAACTCAAACCCTGTTGAATATGGACACATTATCGCTTGTATTAGCGCTGTCTGACTTTACAGCAGCTCCACAAAGTATTTTCACACTCAAACTATAGTGAAGTGCATCATTTTACACTTGTGTGACCTTATACAGCCACTTAAAAAGCACTTCCACAACAGCTGTTTAAAGGTCAATGTGAAAAAGTTAGTTCTGAGAAGAGATCCAGCATAATTTGTTGTTTGCATCTAATGAAATGGCATTCAGACATTTAAGTGCGACTTAATGTGCAAATACTTTTTGGGGCCACACATCAACTTAGATTATGAATATGCATAAATACCAAAACTGAAGACAGACGTATTAGCATTACAAGCCTGTAGCATTTCTAGGCAAAATTAATATTAAAATAAACACAGCTTCAAGTCAACATGAAATCAAAATCATTTACTTCCTTAAAACAAAGTTCTGGTCTTGTGCAAAATTAATATATATACATTATATGTGTATGTGTGTGTGTGTGTGTGTGTATGTGAGACCCTGGACCACAAACCAGTCTTAAGTCGCTGGGGTATATTTGTAGCAATAGCCAAAAATACATTGTATGGGTCAAAATTATCGATTTTTCTTGCAAAATTTAATGTGATACATAAAAAATATTAAAATAAAATAAAGATATATAAACAATATTTGATTCTTTCATCAACGTGAAAAAAAAATCTCTAAATCTGAAATGACAGCTGATTTCAACAGGTCCTCTTATCTTTTCCTGATAAATAAAATCAAGCCCATCCCTACATTTTTTCTTAAGAAATATCTTGTTTCAGTCTACAATCTGTCACATTATGGAGAAAACTGTGGGTTGTAAGCGCTGCTTGACAGACAGACAGTGAGTGTTTAAATTCCTATTAGATAAATCTAAATAAAGCTTGTCATTTTCTTCCCAACTCTTATTTATGCAAACCTCATCCATGCTGAATCCAGCGTTAGGTAATCATAATGATTATTAGAAGCATGCAGAGTTTATGCACACAGGCCTACATGCAAGAACAATTTGTTATGATTGCATCCCAGGTGTGGAGCCGCATGTGTTCACGTTACAGCTGAATCACACACCTGTGACACACTTATAGAGCACATAAAGACATCAATAATCGCAATATATGAGATTCTTTGCCAGAGGGTGCTTTATCTTCCCCTAGATAAATATAAAGTTATGGCCTTTAGCCAAGACTACATTTAAAATACATGTACTGATTGTACATTTCCATATTTCTCAAAACGTCTTCCTCCATTGCTTTAATTGTAGGGATGAACTCATCAACTTATCAACAGCAAAATTAACTCAATTTGAATTGAGTTTTCTCCTAAAAGCTACTCAAGCTGCTAAACAGTGAAATTACTGAACAATAATGATGCACAATACACAACTCAAAAAGCTAATCTTTTTAACAATACTTCTAAAAAGCAAGATGCAAGAGACACGATTATAAATGCAACATCAAATGAGTTACGGCATACTTACACTAAACGTGTCTCTGAGTACGGTGATTTTTTTTTAACTGTAATTTCAAACATTTTCAATCACTGGTTCTTTGTCGTCATGTCCATTTAAGAGACAAAAGTACATTGATTGAAAACCTAATGTCCAAAAAAAAAAAAAAAAACCCACCAATGATTTTTCCAACACAAATAGCACTCATGCTACTCTCGTAACTCAAAATGAAGCACAGCATACAAGTGGGAACCAAAATGACGTGTTTGAGCCTCTTGTGCAAATATGGATTCAAGCTTGATTGTGCTGTGTGATATTTAACAGCATGGTTGTGCAAAAGAATTGGTCCATTTTGAGCCAAAATTGGCACACAACCCTGATTTACACTCTTATTGCTAAAACATTAAAATGCTCCATATCTGTGTGTGTGTGCATTTAATTACATTTACAAAGTGATTTTATATACACACATAGCATTAATGCAAATAAAGTGTCTAATATTTCAAATAACTTTTAGTGGGCGTCTTCTGTAAATTATGGTAAAAATGTATGAGAGTCATTACAGTTTGCTCAGGAAAAAAAACGGAACACATTCTAATGTATAGAGAGAAAAAAATGTAAAGCTGCATTGCACTTTGATTGTTTTGCTGCTTGAAAATGCTTTATATATATGATGCCTAACATTATCAATCATACATATTGTTATATATTTTATTATATTATATATTCTATATGTTTGTGCATTTATAGCATTATACAATTAAATTGTATTAATATTTCATTAAATTTTAAGGTCAGACTTAAAAGCAAAAATCTTAAATAAGCACCACTACGAGATCCATAAAAACGTATTTTTTTTGTTTTTTCATTAACTTTGGTGCAGGCGTTGGGACTGGCAGCCTGTGGGTCCTGAATTCAGGAGCCTTTGAAATGATAATGTGCTTTCCACTATACATTACATTTTTATGCTGGATAAACAGCTACTCTGTGAAAATGGGTTTGATGTACTCAGTTTTGGAACTGGCTGCTAAATGAGCAAGGAGGTAAGCAGAGATAAGATAAGCTCACTTTGCCATGCAAGACACTAAACTGTCACAGCGAGGCGAACATCTCAACATGTTCTGCTGGGATTTAAGCTGTCAGAAAGAGCATGCCATTCAGAGCTCCTCCTGCAGAAATTCTCCTCACAGAGCTGATATGGACAGGTGACACAGTTACTGGAAACATGTGTCCGACAACCAGTCAAACGACAGAAACTGCTAGCACGGCAAGAATTTCACCGCTTTTGAGAGTGTGTCCTCTGGATCTAGGTCGTTCCATCTGGATTCAGAGATATCTGCCATTCAAGTGTGCCGAAGAGGGCTGCTAGGGACTCTTGGATGAGTGCCTACATCTTGAGAATGGGCAGTTTCTCAGAGGAAGTGGGATCAAAAGACCATCTGCCCATTCTGAAGGTCCTGCTCCTCTCTCAGAGTGGCCGAAGAACCCGAAGGAAGATGAAGGAGCGCTCATACTACAGTCCGCAGCAACACACCCGCCACGCGTGAAGTCGACTGGATGAACGGTTCTCGACATAATAAAAATGCAAACAGACAGAAAGACACACACAGATTCCTGCCTTTATTACACCATGTCTACACCGGACGCGACAGTTGTCGTGTCGCGCTGCGCCACAACAGCTAAAGTCTTTCGGACCAGCCCTAATAAGTAGTGCCTCTGATTTAAACCTGGGAAGTCTGATTCATTTCTGTGAATCAGTTCAAACCAGGGCCGGTTCCAGGCATGGGCAGGGGTGGGCTGAGCCCACTCAAATGACTGTCTTGCCCACCCAATCAGAATTAGATAAAGATTACGTAAATTTTTGTGCATAGATTAAAACTAATCTGAAGCTGACTGTATTTTGAGAAGTTTAAGCTATAGCTTGAGACTGCCCAAACAATCATAAAATAACTCCAGAAAATTGCTGCATTTTTCTTTTATTAGCTGAATGCAAGGCGCGCTGAATTCACCCGGAGGCTTCAGTCTGCTGCAGAAAAGCAGAGGCTGACAACGAGCGAAAACGGGCAGAAATATTTGAACACTATCACGGGGCGTTTGCGAGTTACAAGGAGTTTAATACACGAATATGTATCATAGCCTACCACTGAAATTACCTGAGCAGTTTTAATGTTCTAAAAGAAAAGAAACATCATTCAATACCGTGCGTTCATTGCATGGATGGGGCACGAGCATAATATAAGCGTCTAAAATGCATGTAGGCTATACAGGTGTGCGTTTCTCAAAAGTAACGCAAGTTACGCAAGTTCCGTCGTTACCAACATAGTTCAACGATTCGGTGTTTCCCAAAACCATAGTTCAAACGAACATTCGCAAACTGCATCGCAAACTCTTCACCTCTGGTTAGAGGCATAGGTCGTTGTTAGTTTGCTGTGTTGACGTCATTGATTGCGCCGCACCTGGGGTGTGTTCTATTCAGAGTTATCGACCCTATGCCCTATTCCTTTCGAAGATTTCACCATCCACTTTGAGTGATTTGGAAGAGTTAAAATTGTGGTACTTAGATCTTACCTAATTCGCCTTTAAATATTTTTTTTTATTACAAATTCAGTTTGAAACTATATAGCAGCGTCGCCCTCGCAATTATTCTCCCTAAGTGCCATAAGTGCCCTCTGAAAACATTAATCATGCCGATTGGAACGCAGTCATCATTTCGTTTGTGCAAAGAAAAGGTGAGTTTGTCAAGTGAGTATCTTTGTTAAAACATTCATAAAGACAAATTTCTCATATAACAATATTGGTAAAACAGTATGTTAAAGGTTTTCACTTATATTAAGTGTTAACACTCAAATCACAGTATTTTTATAGTAAATGAATGTACCCAAATAAAGTAACAAAAATGTATAAATAAGTGAGTGATTTTGTTGTTTTTACAGAATTAGAATATAGAATATTCTCTACAAATGTGTGTGTCTCTGTATGTATATAATTTATTGCGGAACAAATGAATGTTGCGTTATTACTCCACAAAGTGAACTTTCATGTACTGTAATGCAACAGGCTACCACGCTAGCAAGCGGCTAACCTGTTAGTGGCTCTGTAGAATGCGCATTTGTTTCACGCTTCGGGCACACCCCTTCAGAAAAGCAGAGGCTGAAACGAGCGAAAACGGGCAGAAATATTATTTAATTTGCGCGCTATCATGGGGAGTTTGCGAGTTACGAGGAGTTTAATACACGAATATGTATCATAGCCTACCACTGAAATTACCTGAGCAGTTTTAATGTTCTAAAAGAAAAGAAACATCATTCAATACCGTGCGTTCATTGCATGGATGGGGCACGAGCATAATATAAGCGTCTAAAATGCATGTAGGCTATACAGGTGTGCGTTTCTCAAAAGTAACGCAAGTTACGCAAGTTCCGTCGTTACCAACATAGTTCAACGATTCGGTGTTTCCCAAAACCATAGTTCAAACGAACATTCGCAAACTTGTGTCGTTGGAACGACAGCTCTTCACCTGTGGTTAGAGGCATAGGTCGTTGTTACTTTGGGGTGTGTTCTATTCAGAGTTATCGACCCTATGCCCTATTCCTTTCGAAGATTTCACCATCCACTTTGAGTGATTTGGAAGAGTTAAAATTGTGGTACTTAGATCTTACCTAATTCGCCTTTAAATATTTTTTTTTATTACAAATTCAGTTTGAAACTATATAGCAGCGTCGCCCTCGCAATTATTCTCCCTAAGTGCCATAAGTGCCCTCTGAAAACATTAATCATGCCGATTGGAACGCAGTCATCATTTCGTTTGTGCAAAGAAAAGGTGAGTTTGTCAAGTGAGTATCTTTGTTAAAACATTCATAAAGACAAATTTCTCATATAACAATATTGGTAAAACAGTATGTTAAAGGTTTTCACTTATATTAAGTGTTAACACTCAAATCACAGTATTTTTATAGTAAATGAATGTACCCAAATAAAGTAACAAAAATGTATAAATAAGTGAGTGATTTTGTTGTTTTACTACAGCTCTCGACCTGTGGTTAGAAGCATAGTTTCTTGTTAGCTAGGGATATGGGCTTAAATAAATATGCTATTGGGCACAATAAGTAAGCTAACATGCAGTGCAATCTACAGTATATATTCCATTCTAACTAAATAGAAATGCATTTTAATCTATGTATGTTAGCGCGTCCTCTAAAAGCGCCGTTTTTGAAGAGTTCGCATGTGCAGAAATACCTAAGGAATCCCCGGAGTATGACATAAGAGGAAACCCGCAATGAATCAAACATCAAATAAAGAAAAATGACAGGGAACAAAAAATAGTAAATTAGTCATCAGGTGCCATGTTCAATACAACAGCATCTTAGAGATGTCTAATCGGTTAAATAGCAGAAGTTATTCCTCCACCACATGCGTGTGACGTCATTAACAATGTCCCTATGTTGTTGAACTAATGTGGTTCAAACGACGGAGATGCGACTGTGTTCGGGAAACAGTCGTAACTAGCTAGTTCGTTTCAACAACAATGCATCATACTATGGTGGTTAATCAGCGAGTTACGTCATTGTACGGGAAACGCACCCCAGTTCAGTTGAAAGCTTTCCCCTTTTGACTTGCTGTTAATGTTGAATGTAAGAATTACTTACTATAGTAACAATCAGCTCAACTGTATTATCAAGTATTCGCCTTTTTTTTTCTTTTGTCAAATTCCGCCGTTTTGAATTGAAAGTTGGGCTGTCATTTACGTGATTCATGTAATTCATAATTATTGTGACGACAATAGCATTTTCTGTCTTGCGTTTTCAACATATTAGGAATAGGCTACAACTAAAATTGAATGGGTGCATATTTTAAAATAAAAATATTTGCAGTTCAGATTGATTACTTTACAAAAAAATCGTATTATTTATTTAGTTCCTTTACCATTACCATAGTGGTCTGGTCTTAATATTTTCCTCAAAACAATAGTCCCCCTAATGTTCTAAATATGATTATGGCCTTGTTTGGTATAAATAAAAAAATTAGTTGAAAAAATCAGCAGTGTAGAAACAATGATACAGAGAAAGAGAACAAAGAGGTGTTTATTATTATTATTATTATTCAATAAAGAAAAAAAAGTTTATTTTGTTGTGAAAGTGCATGATATTCTAGGCTGCCCATGAAAGCTTTTTTTCCAGTGTACATATAACAGCCTATAGTTGATATAGTTAATATAGCAATATCAACAGTATAAATATCTAGACTTTTTCCCTTTGCAATATACATTTTTTTAGATAAATTGAGATATATTGCATACTATGAAAGGGATGAAAAATATCAATATTATTTTAGTTATATCCCTCAGCCCTAGTCGGATAAATGTCATTACAAATAAATGAAATTAGTTCTGAGAAGAGCTTGTGCATAATTTGTTTCCAGAAACCAATTGCTTTGATATTTTAAGCGTGTCCAAATGCATTAATGCCCTCTGACGCCCTACAAAAGCAGAGATGGTCTCCTTTTAATAAGAACCCAAGCATTCAGAAAATAAATATGAGCTGCTTAGCACAGTTCCCCAAGCGTCTATCTGCCACTTCTTACCTCTGCAGATGGGAATAGGAAAATCCCACACCGCTATATTAGACGTGCTGGTGACACAGGTCAGCTGTGCGTGGCCGTCCAGGGTATATCCAGCCACACAGTGGTACCGGATTCTGTCTCCCACATTGAAGCCTGTTCCATTCAGGATTCCTTTGGCAGGAACTCCTGGATTCCCACAAGAACTGCTTTGTAGTTCTGAAGAGAGACAAAGCGAAGATGCCAAAATCAGATGTAGTAAAGGGCAATTTTACTCTTAACGCATTGCTGATTTCTGCTGGTTATAACCGGCCAATTAGAGAGTTGCAAAGCCTGTATTCATCAAAAAATAATGAAAACAATTAATAAAAAATGAATTTGTGCAAGAAACAAAAAGGCCACATCCTACTGCAATAAAAAATATACTTATCTATAAAAAAAAAAAAGAAGAAGAAGTTGTGTCATGAATGCAGTCGACAGTCCTTATTTATTTCTCAGACATCTGGCGTTGGACTAATATTCCTGCTTTGACACATTTCTAATCCTTAGAGACACATGTCTGGGTATGATATGTTAAGCTCGCTTATCTTTGATTTAAACCAGCACATATCCGCTCTGAGCACCTGCCACCATCATAAAATTTCATTTCAATTCTCAGGCGACTTCAGACGCACTGCGCTGCCCGTTTCAGACTGATATTTGTGACAATCAGCTGATCAAAATTAATCAGTTATGATTATCATGAAGTAGTCACTCTAAATACTGCCTGGCACAACAGTATATGCTGTATTCTGAAGTGAATAATTCAAAGAACGCAAAATAATGTTTTTATTCATTTATTTATTTATTTGCAGTTTATTAAGTAGAATGGAATAGAATAGAATAGAATAGAATAGAATAGAATACATACTGCCTGCTATGTAATGTATTCTGCATACTAAAAAAGATAACCGTATGTGAAAATAATTTTATTTGATTTTAATAAACACAGTATAACAGATTGGGGGTAGGGAGATTTTTTATGTTTTTAAAAGAAGTCTTTATTGCTCACCAAGGCTGCGTTTTTTTTTTAAAATTTTTTTTATTCTGTAAAAACAGTAATATTATGAAAAATTACTACAAATTTAAACCAATACTTTTCTATTTAAATTTATTTTAAAATATATTTATTTCTGTGATGCAAAGCTGAATTTTCAGCATAATTTCTCCAGTCTTCAGTGTCACAAGATCCTTCAGAAATCATTCTAATATGCTGATTTTCTGCTCAGTAAACATGTTGAAAACAGTTGTGCTGCTTCATATTTCTGTGGAAAGCATGTTCATTTTTTCAGGATTTTTTTTGCAGTATAGAAAGTTCAAAAGAACAGCATTTATTTGAAATAGAAATCTTTTGTAACATTATAAATGTCATTACTGTCGCTTTTGATCAATTTAATGTGTCCTTGCTGAATAAAATTATTAACAGAATTATTATTATTAACAGAATATAACAGTAGTACAAAGCATACATCAGTACAGAGCAGACTGTATTTGTAATTTTTTTGCTACAATCACTGATACATCCACACAAACGCCTTACAAAAAAAAAAAAACATTCTGACATGACATGAACCCTAACCTGCTGTATTCTGATTTCTGTCACAGTTTGGTGACAGAAACACTGCATTTTAGGAAATGGCACCATAAATCGAAGAATTTAGCATGTCATCTAGAGTGAAAATGCAAATAAATGCATCTGCACAGCATGTGAAGAACACAAAGAATGTCTTTTAAAGGTCCTTATAGTTCTACATTAGAAAGTATAATGCACTTTAATGCATTTCACTAATGTGCTTCTGCAATAGAAGTATACAAGTATAAAAAGTGACCCTCTAAAACCAGCAGACGTGCAAAATTACAACTTGAGCAGATGATTTATAGACGGCATTTAGCAGCTAGAATGATATGGCAGTGCATTTGCTCCCTGGTACACAATCACTGAACCATTAATCTCATCTCAATTTGTGCTTTTAAGTCTTAGACTTAAAGCGTCTTAAACCCCCGTCACTTCACACCAACGAGACCATTATCTCCATGTCACTAAATGAGACAGATCCTACTTTTCTTAATCTACCTTTAACAACAAAGCATGCACTTTGGCACCGATGCTTTGCGCAAACACGTTTCCCATTCGGTTTGCGATCGGGAGCTCCGTTGCTTAAACGAAAGCAGCTGAAGTTGATCAAATGCTGCTCGCGACTATCATCGCTCACTCTCTATGTTTTCATGTGTGACTCTCTGCATAGGAACACGGCACATCTGTCAGCTCATCTCTGCTCGCATATATTCCCACTGAGCTTTACGCTCGTGATCTGGGGTAATGGAGGCATTTCCTGTTCATTACGACAGGTTGGACTCCGTGGCTTTCTATATTATGGCAGTCAAATAAATGGCCCGGGGTGGAAATGAATCAGTTCAGAAAGTGTGTTGGAAGTATTACCTCTGAGAGATGATTATTTATTTTTCTTCCCCTGTTCCAAAGAAGCAATTACAAACATGGTCCCTCAGCAGGGTGAAAAAAACTCAAATACAAACAGAGACATGAGGCATCCGTTTGATTGTGCTACTGGGTCTCTGACTGATGGGCAGGACAGTGGTGGAGTGCGACATTTGGAGTTGGAAATTACTTTTAGAAAGAGGCCATGTAATTGCTACTCAGGAGTGGTGATTTGTGGAAATACAAAGCCTATTGATGTGAAATACAGCAGCAGTTCTGAACTGGTTTTGTTTTACGAGGTAGATTTTACTCTGGACACCAAATGGAGACTCGGCACTAGTTTTTTGTTGTGCAAATTTAAACTATCCACCTATCCATCCATCCATCCATCCATCCATCCATCCATCCATCAGTCTATCATCCATTCATTCATTCATGCATCCATCCCTAAACTGCATAGGCCCAACAATACACTGCTCACTCCAACCATCCATCAATCTATCAGTCTATCACCCATCCATCCATCCGTCATGAACTGCACAGGCCCAACACTATTCTGCTCTATCCATCCATCAATCCGTCTATCACCCATCCATCCACAAATCATTCATCCATTCATCAATAAATCTATCAACCAATCTATCATTCATCCATCAAAAATTGCATAGACCCAACAATATACTGCTCCTCCATCCATCGAATCTATCATCCATCCATCCATCCATCCATCCATCCATCCATCCATAAATCTATCATTCATCCATTCATCCATAAATCCATCCATAATGAATTGCATAAGCCCAACAATACACTGCTCCATCCATCATTCATCAATCTATCAATCATTCATCCATACATCCTGAATTGTACAGGTCTGACAATATACTGCTCTATCCGTCCATCTATCAGTCTATCATCCATCCATCCATCTATCCATTACTAATTGCATATGCTCAACGATATACACATTAACATCAACAATATAACTGTCAACATGAGTGGCTTTCGATGGTTGCATGCTCTATATTCATATTTAATCTAGTCTGGGTCATATTTTCTTTTACTTTGCGTAGGATGAGAGGATATCAAGCAACCTGTTCAAGCTGGCATCAGTCTAATTTGGCTGGTTTCTCCGTAGTGACTAATGAACTTGCACCAAAATACTGTATTATTGGACACACAACAAATAATATGGGAAATAATTTCCGATAATAAGCCTATTTTTCTGTCAATGACGCTTTAGAAAGACCTGCAACGCACCAGCTGAAAACCACTAAAGCAGAACATGTGAGATAGATCAAAATCAAATCAAGATAGATGATGTTCAAATTTCTTAATCTACATTTCATAATACACATAAACACTATTCATATTTCAGAATCAATCTGCCCATCAACACAGTCCAATGAATTCGAAACAATGTCCCTCCCAACATTTAAGATCACTGAATATCTTTTTTCACCCAGAAATGTCACATTAGTAAAGTAAAATGAATTGTAAACACCATTTCATCTTGATGAAACACTACACACGGGTATGTGGCGGTCACTGCACGCCATTGAAGTGTCACTCCACAGATAACTAAGAAACCACTAAGATTTTTGTTTGCTCAATCCTCCTGTTTACCTTCACATCCACCGCGGTGGCCTTTGCAACAAGCATCTGATTTATGGAGCACAGCAGGAGAGTGTTCTGTTTTACCTGTCATCGCTTAACATGACAGCTTCTATAATAAATACAAACATAAACATGACATAAGCATGGCATGTGGCCTGTCATAACCACTCACAGCAGGTTATACCTCCAGCACTCGTGACAAACGACACCTCTCTGTCATAATGAATGTTGTTGGGTGATCTGCATTGACAGTTACAGGACTGTAGAAGCACTAGCCTGTCTGCTGCTGCCAATATATCCAATAATGTTCCAGATTCAGTACAACTTAAGCTCCATGGACAGAATCTGTGACCTGCTGTCAATTTAAACAGAAAAAAATGGACTTGTGCATCGGTTTGAGAAAACAAACAGACCCACTTTATTAGTATCTTTAATAATTTGATATAATGCACTTACTGTGGACATACCTAATACAAAATGGGACCAAACAAATGCATGTGTACATTAATGCACTTGCAACAGAAATGTGAGGCAAGATGTTGCATCAGAATAAACATTACAAAACACACCGTTTTAAAAGTATAGTCACTATAACTAAACATAATACATGTAAATATGAGACTATTGTTATAAAATCATTTACTAACCTTGTTAAATTTACATTCAATTCACAACTCCAGTGTGAAGTTGATAAATTCTCATGTACAAGAAGACTAAATCAATATGGCTTATGTGCTGATGAAATGAATAACAAGGAGTTAAGCCAGCCAGACAAGTAGTCCAATGTAATGATTTAGTCCACTGAAGGCGAGCATAGTGAGAACCCATGTGCAGTTTTATTTACAAGTGATCCAAACAATAAATGAAGACTTGACTAGAGTTGACTTGAACAGACTTGACTTGACTTGAACAGACTTGACGAGGCATGAACAGACTTAACTAGGCATAAACAGACTTAAATAGGCATAAACAGACTTAACTAGGCATAAACAGACTTGACGAGGCATAAACAGACTAGACTCACCGACAGCGGGTTATAACTTCAATACACCACCAAGACTATGGGAACATGATGGCTACTTATATCAGACAATGAGGGTCACATGACAAGAACAAACCAATGGGAAACAAGACACATGACTGAGACAACCAATCAGAACATGACACATACGCAAGGCAGAGATACATGAGGGCAAGGGAAGCATGACACTGACAGCATGAAACAATTACAAAATAAAAGACATGGAAAACATGAACATGAAACAAAACCCAAGCCATGGTGGTGCAGGCAGAGCAGGGCGGCCGGGTGATGACGGCAGAGCAGGAAGCCATGGCGGTGCAGAGAAATGGACAGACCACTTGCTTGTGACGGAGCAAGCAGAGAGTTCTTGAATGGCCTTCTTGGCTGTGAAAGGATAGACAGTGAGTTCATGAACGGCCTCCATGGCCGTGACAGGGCAGACTG
>NW_015554362.1:1077450-1079044 GCF_001515605.1 Sinocyclocheilus anshuiensis
GGAGTAGCAGGCATGACGTGAGCAGGCTGTGGCTTGGCAGACATGACGTGAGAAGGCTGTGGCTTGGCAGGCATGACGTGAACAGACTTTTGGGAAGTGTCATGTTCTTCCTCCATGACACCCACAGTGAAAGCAAATCCACTCAACTGCAGAGCAAAGTCTATATATTGTTCTAGTGACCAGTGTGGGGTATTACGTGGCATTAAACGTGGCATGTCCTTACTTAAACCAAACAAGAAAATGTCTTTTAGGAACGTTTCATTAAAATCTACCTGGTGACAAAGCCCACAAAAGTCCTCCACATACTCCTCAATGGAGCGATTACCCTGACAGAGGCATGACACTGACAGCATGAAACAATTACAAAATAAAAGACATGGAAAACATGAACATGAAACAAAACCCAAACATCAAACCCCACATTACATCCAACTACTTAAAACGGTATTTTAGATGACTTCATACATTCAAATAATATATATGTATATACATTTTATAAATTAAAATGTGTTTTTAAAAATATATAATTTGCATCTAAACCCTTTCTTTTAAATGTTTTCCCACACAGACTTCAAATGCAAGTGCATTGCAGTAAACACAGTTGTTTATTTTCAAAAATTGGGGGATGATTCGAAATGATTTTCTGTGGTAATCGACAGCATGTCACAGATGCTATCAATAGAGCTTAACTTGTATTGAACCAGGGATATTCCTTTCAATCAGAAACAGCTCAGATAGATTCCATTGAACAGAGAGAGCCAATCGCGACTGACCCCAGCTCTCTTATTATGAGAAATGGCTGCTATTTTGATCCCACTTGTGCTTGCTGGAGATGTTCATAATAGCTCCCAAAGTGTCTGTGAAAAGACCACCAGAAACACTATAAGGACACTTTTATCTCAGATCATCTGAGAGAAAATAGAACTGCCATTATTTGTGGTCGCCCCTCAAACCTGAAGCCTTTAACACTTTTATTTGTAACCATAACCATATGATGATAAGGTATATTAAAGAATTTTTGCAAAGTTGAAAAACAACAACCTCCTGAAATGATTGTTGATAAATTTGGCTCAAAAATATATGCAAAGTTAGAGAAAGTGAAGCCAAGTAAAATCAAATAAATCATGACAGGTCAGATGTTGATATTATATTTCAAAGAAATAAAATTAAATGTATGAAGCAAACTACAAATGTATAGATATAAATATGTAGATATAAAAGTTCAAATTAAAACAAAAAATAATCATTTTAAATGATTATTCATAAATTTAGCTAAATTATGTGATTTTCGAAACAAGTCAACGTGAAACAGTTCACCATTTTACTTCTGGAATTGAATTTCGTAGTAAAATATGATATTTTAGGAGAAAAAAAGGCTTAAATTAAAGTGAAGTTTAATATATATTTTAAGAATGGCAAGGCTAATGTTGACATTATATAATTATTTCAAAGCGCAAGAGGAAAAAATTGATTTTTAGATATAAATATACCAATCAAAATATAACTCATACCAATATTTGTTTATATATATATATATATATATATATATATATACACACATACACACACACACACACACACACACACACACACA
>NW_015554362.1:1079434-1081683 GCF_001515605.1 Sinocyclocheilus anshuiensis
ACACACACACACACACACACACATATATATATATATATATATATATGTGTGTGTGTGTGTGTGTGTGTATGTGTTTGTGTGTGTGAAAAATGTTATGTATATAATCAGGGGTGTCATGCACTCATTATTTTTGAGGGGGCACGGGTTGGGGAGGGGGTCGTCATGTGACACACAGCAGCCACAATAGCACTCATGTTTTATTTATTTTTTCCTTTTTATTCGAAACATTCCCAAATGCATTAACTATATCATTAAATATCTCGATTCTCACCTTAATAGATTATGCTAGTTGATAGTGGTCGATGGTCAAAGTAGCCTAATAATGTAGTCTATTAACTATACAAAAAAACCTGTCTGTTTACTTAAGTAACAGATATGGGTGTCATGCCATAACATATTTTTAATACGACTGACTTATATTTAATGTAAATTTAACATTGAAAGTTAATGTGAATAAAACATTGTAAGTTAGGCTACTTATCATAACACATTCATTGAAAAGAAAGAGAGCAAAGAACATTAACATTATCAAAGAACATTTTCACTGACAGTCTAGAGTTCAAGCACTCTCAAAAACTCCCATTAAAATCACTGAAGCTGTTTACACTGTGAAATGAATATCTTACTTAGATTCATACACTCATCTGTAGTTTGTTGTTTCTAAGGAGAGAATTCGCCAGAAAGAGGTATTCAGACAGCCAGTGAGTGAAGAAAACACTGGCATTTTAGCGATGACTCATCTGAACACCTCTGATAGGTCATTGCATTCATAAGCTCAACAGCATCGTGTGTGATTGGTTATAATGTACTGTAAAAACGCGTATGTCTCTGCCTCAGCGCTAGCCAGCGAACGCAGATTTGAATTTTAGAAGCTGATATGACGCGCTGAACGATTTAATCATGCTGGTGTGATTGTATCAAATATTAAAAATATTATTTGGCTATTTTTTGCCTTTTGGAAGCTGCATTCAAAATCCACTTGGCTTAAAAATCTGAGGGGGCACGTGCCCCCTCACTTTGAATGGGCATGACGCCTCTGTACCCAAGCACACTGAAAAAAAAAAACCTGTTGGATTAACATAGACTCATCTGAACGCCTCTGATTGGCCATTGCATTCATAAGCTCAACTGAATCGTGTGTGATTGATTATAATACGCAGTGCTGTAAAAAGCGTCAGTCTCTGGCTCAGCGCCAGTCAGCGAACGCAGATTTGAATTTAGCAGCTGATGAAATGACGCGCTGAACAATTTAATCATGCTGGTGTGATTGTATCAAATATAGAAAATATTATTCGGCTATTTTTTTGTCTTTTGGAAGCTGCATTCAAAATCCAAAATCCAAAATCTGAGGGGGCACGTGCCCCTTCACTTTGAATGGGCATGGGAATGGGAATGGGCTCTGTATATAATATGTATATAATCTTTTTTGAGCCTCCATAACCAACCCAACACAGCAACACTACAGCTCAACCAATCACATGAGCTTGTGGTCTATTTGGCAGACCAATAATAGGCAGCCATCAGAGACATTGACCTGTTGGAAATCAATTATTATTTTTGCAATTCTGTGCCTCTCATGCTGCAAAATTTACATATATCACCTTTAATATCTTTTATAAGATAAAATGACATACATTCATACGTCTGGACTGAGTGCTGAGACTATAGTGGGCAAACCGCTGAGGTAATTACCACAGGCTGATCCCAGGAGACGAGCCATTCATCCCTACATACATCTAATGATTTTGCTGCCCTTGAAAACGATGGAAGTTTGTCAGAGCATCTATATTGCAACGTTGAGCACACTTCAGCACACAGCAATCTTCCCTGGGAGCCTGTGTCTCGGTGCATTCAGAATTATTGAGCTGTTTTTACATACAAGCAATCAGCAAACATCGCCAAAAACCTTCACAGGATCCTCAGGGACGGGGCCACCAGGAACCCAAAGACAGGCAGATTTATCGGGTCACCAGAGAGTGTAATGTATTTCGGAGACATTACACACAAAGTGTGCTGACATTTCTGCTGGGTTTTCATTTTGCTCACATTTCGATAAACGAGCGCTCTTTAGTCATTCCAGAAAATGTTTCCGAATCAATGTTTTGGCCTGTCCTAGCATTTAGATGGCTAGAGGCTCTGCAGGGAGGGCAGTTAATGCACGTTGTGATGACCGAACATTAGTGTTGCTTTCGTCAACGAAAATTATGACTAAATATCGTCGTCAACGAACCTTTATCACGTGACGAAAA
>NW_015554362.1:1081784-1085487 GCF_001515605.1 Sinocyclocheilus anshuiensis
TCTGTGTATTATCCCGCTCTATGCGTGTGTGTATTATCCATAGACTGTATGGTATTATCCCGCTCTGTGTGTGTGTATTATCCCGCTCTATGTGTGTGTATTATCCCGCTCTATTTGTGTGTGTGTGTGTTATCCCGCTCTATGCGTGTGTGCGCTCCGCTCAGTCGGTCACGACCCATGTGAGTGCTCCACTCATATACCGTTCATGTTCATCGGAACAGCAAAGTCCACTCAAAAATCGAGCTGACAGGAAACATCTATGTAGAAATGACAGTTTCACACAAAGACTAGACTAAAACTAAAATTAAAACAGGCCGCCAAAAACAACACTCCCGAACATTAGCATGTTGATCGTGACATATGGTATTTCCAGAGTCATTGGCATTCAGTTGAAGGGCAGACAGAAAGGTTGAGGTTTTGCATCTAACTCTATACTCAGAAGCTGACTCGTAGTGGATGGCGATAGACACATTAATCAAAGCGCACACATTGACTGTCAAACATGGTTTCAGTTGTTCCGACGTGACGGAAAACTGACAGGAACCAAAATGAGATTTCTTTTCCCCAGTGTGTCCATCTCTCTCTCATAAATGTTGAATCACTAGCACATTAAAACCATTGGACACGAACCAATCCCTTGTTATTGCTGCTTGCTAAGACTCATAACCCTTAACCCCTCACTGTTTGCACTACGAACACAAATTATACCTGAAATCACAGGGTTTGTTGACAAGAGGTGTGCTTTTGCTTTTCTAATGGATCGGACATATAATTTCACCTTGTGGACCCCAAAACACCCTAGGAACATTCTACAAACTGCAATAAAAAAAATCATAAAGACAAGGGTGGGCTGTTTTGACTCATTGACCCACGTTGGGACTCATAAACCCCCAAGAATATCAAAGAGACTTGGGAGCAATCACCTAACATCTAGTCAAAATACCCTAGCAAACACCTAGCAAGTACCTAAAACACCCTACAAACCATGCCCAAAAAATAAAAAAGGATGGACTCTTTTCGTTAATTGACTTTACATTTTGCAACCCATAGACACCAAATAATTTCATGGAGACTTTAACGGATCGGACATACAATTTCGACTGGCGGACCAAAAATACCCCAAAACACCATAGAAACTACCTAGAACATCTGGACTAAAATAATTATTAAGACAAGGGTGGGTTCTTCTGATTCATTGAACCATGTTTTGACTCATAAACCCCCAGGAATATCAAAGAGACTTGAAAGCAATCACCTATATAGCCATACAAAATACCCTAGCAACTACCTAGAACACCCTACAAATGGTGACAAAACATCATAGAAGCCAGGGTGGGCCATTTTCACTTATTAACCCATGTTGGGACCCATATACCCCCAAGAGTATCAAAGACACTTTGGTACAATCATCTAGCAACCATCCAAAATACCCAACCAACCACCTAGAAGACCCTAAAAACCATGCAAAAAAAAAACATAAACCCCCAGGAATATCAAAGAGACTTCAATCACCCAGCAACCATCCAAAAATAATCTAGCAACCACCTAGCAAATACTTAAAACACCCTATAAACTGCTCCAAAACATCATAAGAGACTAGGTTGGGTTCTTTCATAGATACTTGGGGGCACTCACATGGACACCATCCAAAATACCCTAGCAAAGACCTAGCAACTACCTAAAACACCCTGCAAACCATGCAAAACATCATAGAGATCAGGGTGGGATCTTTTCATTCACTGACCCAGTTTGGGACCCACAGACCCCAAAGAATTTCATAGAGACCTGGTGGCAATCACCCGGCAACCATTAAAAAAATTACCCTAGAAACCACCTACAACACCCTACAAACCATGCAAAAAATCATTGAGACCAGGTGGGCTCTTTGGACTTTGCACTAAAGTTGGGACCAATAGACCCCCAAGAGCATTATGGTGGTCAACAGACTTTACAAGTAAGAGACTTGGCAATAATCATCTAGCAACCATCCAAAATACCCTAGCAAACACCTATTAATGCCCATTTCTTCATAAAAATGCTCCAAATGAGACTTTAAAAGAGCCTCAAATTCTTCAATTACGTACATCAATCTATGAAGATGAATGACAATGAGACAACGTCATTGTGAATTCAGTGGGAATCCCAGGCCCTCTGGAGTGCAATAAACTGCAGGATTAATATTCCAAAACCCATAGAATTCAGAAGCACATTAAACACAAAAGCATGAGCCAAGGCCCAGGCTGGTCAATGGGACTGAATAATTCAGACTGTAAAGATGGAGCAGATGGGGCGGCATGCTGTGGTCAGGTCAGGAGGATAACAGGTGGAGAGAATGATGGAAGATGGCGACTGGTTGAGAAATGACAGTCACTGAGGGTGTAGATGAACCAGACGCTTGCAAACTCAACCAATCATGGCCAGAGGCTGAAATAAACTTGATGGCACTGCGCAACATCTGCTCAGATATTAAACAATTCCTTTTTGGGTATGTTGGTTATTTGGGCTGACATAAGTGATCCAAAACTAGGCTGATCAGAGACAGACAACATTAGCATTTTTTAAAGGGTACATATAATGGAAAATCTGATTTTCCTTGGTGTTTTGAAATAAAGTCTGATTCACAATGGGGACAAATTCTAACTTTCAGAATTCAAAACTACACATCCATCAAACTCAGCACAAGATGTTCTGACTCAAGTTTCTTTCACCTTTCCAGCTAATCGTACTTCAAGCAACACAGAATGATTTTAACATCCATCTGTCTGCTGTACGGCCCATCTGACTATGTCTATTTATCTGTCTGTCTCTAGCAGCCCTCTCCCTGAACAAGGAACTAACAATCGTCCAGAACACACTGATACTGTAGCAATCACTCTGAACACCCTAGCATCCGCCTAGCAATGCCCTCACAAATAACAGCCTGAACAAAGAACTAGCAATCACCAGGAACACCCTGGCAACCACCCAAAATTCCCAGGCAATGCCCTAATGAATTAACAGCCTGGACAAAGGTTATAAACAAAAAATTATCAGCCTAAATAAAGAATTTAAACCACCCTAGTAACCACAGAAACCACCAAAAATTCCCTAGCAACACCCTTAACAACCCACACCCTGAACAAGGAACTAAAAATCATCAAGAACACCCTAGCAACCATCAACAACTTCCTAGCAACTGTCTAGCAACACCCAAGCAATCACTAACAATTCCCAAGTAACCACCCAGCAACATCCTAGCAAATTAATAACAGCCTGAACAATAAATTTACAAACATACAGAACAACCTAGCAACCACTAGGGTTGTAACGATGCACCCCGAGCCGGTTGAAAATCGACAATTCAATGACAATTCAAGTCGGTTGAGATGTTAAAGGGGTCATATGATGCGATTTCAATGTTTCCTTTCTCTTTGGAGTGTTACAAACTCTTGGTGCATAAAGAAGATCTGTAAAGTTATCCGTGCTGGTTGCTGAAGAAATACATCAACTTCGCACTGTGGATCGCCGGATAGGCTTTCACCGTGGAGGAAGCGGAGTCCAGCCCGGAGTCGTCACATGTCCTTCCGGACGCTCCTTCGTCGAAATCGCCGGCCACGCTGTTCTTAAGCCCGCCGCCTCAGCTCACTCTAGCCCGGGGCTTCCGCTCACGCTAGCCCGGCCTCAGCTCACTCTAGCCCGGCCTCAGCTCACTCTATCCCGGCCT